>NC_092337.1:394460000-394763000 GCF_046630445.1 Rutidosis leptorrhynchoides | reverse complement strand
TGTGACTGCTCTACCTACATATATCAATTAACATATTTATTGTACAGATAAACTTGAAATTGCTATTATAAACACACAGAATAACAAATTGGAAACACACAGAATTAATTGTAAACCTGTGAAATGGCTTCTAGCCCATTGCCTTGGTGGAATATCTGCTAAAAATTTATAGCAGTCCTTGTTGAACTCTTTCAGGGCTGACATTGCTCTTTCAAACTCTGGCACAGTTGTTGATGTAGCACATGACCACAAGTGATTTTTGTATGCTTTTCCATTCCATTTTTTCTTCATGTTCTCTTGAATGTGTCTTAGACAAAAACGATGCTCAGCAACTGGAAACACTTTTTCAACTGCATTTATCAGACCCTATCACACAAAACATAAGTAACAAACATAACATAAGCAAACAAATAAAATCTAAGTAACTACATAGTTGCAGGCATGTTATTTGTGTAAAAAAGACTTACTTTTTGCCTATCACTCATGAAGGTGAAGTTAGATAGTTCAGTTAACTCTAAATCTGCAGCTAACAGCTCAAGAAACCATGTCCATGAGTTGGTAGTTTCTTGCTCAACAATTGCATAGGCAACAGGATAAATCCCATTGTTGGAGTCAAGTCCAACAGCTGTCAACATCTGACCTGTAGCAGGTTCCTTCATGAATGCCCCATCAACACCAATAAAATCTCTACCAATTGATTTGAATCCCCTTTTCAGTACACTCAAACATATGTAGATTCTTTTAAAGACCCTTGTCTTTGACCTTAAGTTACCAGGTTCAACATCAAGCTTAATAGTAGATCCAGGATAGCATCTTAACAGTTCTTCAACATAATCTCTTAAAACAGTATACTGCTCAGCATAATCTCCTTGTATCTTTTTTTGTGCTTCTTTTAATGCCCTAAAAGCCTTCATTCTATGCACCCTCACTTCTAACTCAGATTCAAATCTAGCTTTAACAGCTTTGATTGGGATCTTTGGATTGGTTGCTAAATCATTAACCAATGTTGTAGAAAGGTATTTGTATGTACACTGTTTGATGTACCTTGAGGTCAAGCATTTATGTTTATCTTTAAGTGATCTTACAACCCATGTTTCAGATTTAGAGTTTTTAGAAACATACATTTTCCATTTGCACAGTAGATCTTTTGCATTCACTCTTTTTCTATCTTTCTTTTTGCCCTTATCTGATAAAGCATTTATTCCTTCTTTTGTGGTCCCCTTTTTCCCAGATTTCACATGCTTAGCACTTTTACCAAACTCACACTTTTGTCCCCCAACTAATTGACCATCTTTGAAAACTCCAATTGAACCTTCACAGCCAACTTGGATTCTAGTTTTGTCATTTTTTATCAATACTAAATTTCTTCTAGTTTCTATTGCATGCAACTCAATATATCTCTTTACCTCTTCTGCAGTTCCAAACTCTTGCCCAAGATAGAACACAGTTGTCTTAAAATCTTTACCATGTATCTCTTGTTCTTTCAATTCTTTAAGTTTCTTCTTCCTAATATCATCCTCAGACCCAGAATCAAGGTCATCATTGTTCAACATAACTGGTTCATCACCTTCAAAGTTGTTACCCTCACTATCATTTTGTAAACCAGAACCCACAAACTCCACATCTTTATCAATGCAAAAATTAAAGGTTTCCATATCAACCTCAACATCCTCAATATTATGTTTATCAACTACAAAATCATCATCTTCACTATCACTTTCAGATTCATCATTGGCATCTTCATCATTGGCATCTTCAATATTATCATGTGGTTCAGATTCATCCTGTTGGATATCTTGACCATCATTGGCAGCTTCACTATGTGTTTCAAATTCATTTTGTTGGAATTCATCAACAACAACACTAGGTGTTTTTCCTTGACTATCATTTAATACTTGACTCTCATCTAATACTTGACTCTCATTGTACTCTAATAGCAGCTTCTTTGGATTCAATGCAGGCTTTTTGGTTGGTTTTTCAATCTTAGTTGGTCTAGTTTCTTCATCTACAATCTCTTCTAACACAAAATTAACCCTAGCTGTAGGACTCCTAAATGGGTTTACTTTGGGTTTCAACCCATGTTCAGTGAATATACTAATTATCTTAAATTCCATTGCATACTTGGATAATAGTCTTATATCATCATCACATCCTAACGGTTCTAAACCATAATCCAGATCATAATTAGGCTTTAAAAAGTGAAAAAGCATGACTTCATGACCATTGTAACCCAAATCCTGAATAATATCAGCAAGTTCGTGATATGAAAAGAAATCAGTGTCAAGGGCATCGACGTAGGTTACCTTGCCATCCAAATATCTCCTTCCAGGTGCATCAGTAAAATGACCACCATGATTCAACTGTATTGAAAATAATGTAGAGGTATGTTCTGCATAACATAGAATTTAGGTTAAAATTGGCGTATTTTATACAACAATGTTAGTATTAATAATCAAATTATGGAGAAATGCTTACCATAGAGCTCCTCAAGATTGTAAGTTACATCGTCATCGCGAATCTGGTAGAACTTAGTAATGTTGGGTTTCATGGTTGAATTGATTCAGATTAGGTTTAAGAAAAGTGAACGAATTGGGGGTGATTTAGGAGGGAAAATGGGTATCTGGTAGAATTGGGGGAAAACGAGAGTAGGTGAGGTATTAATGGGACAACAAGGTGAAAAGTACATAAATACCCTCACGTGGGATGCACATGAGGTGGGTTAACGGATCAAGTGGACGGCTAGTAGACAGAAGGATGACGGGTGGTACGTTTTAAAAGGATAGTGACGACCTAAGTAAAAAAAAAAGATTAAGGACGACCTGTGTTATTTAGGTACAAGTTCAAGGACGACCGAAGTAATTTTGTCTTAATATTATGCTTATTTGAACCGAAGTAATCACGATGTTAGACTAAATATTATGACGGGGTTATTAGATTTTGTACCATAATTAAGGTTTGGACAAAAGACCGACACTTATGGACATTGGACTATTGACTATTAATAGATGGGGGTATTGTCTAATCGAATGACAACTCATTAGAATCTGTCTGAAAGGACCCGTTCATATACATTATAATAGATTCACAATAGTTAATTACATCGCGAGGTATTTGACCTCTATATGATATGTTTTACAAACATTGCATTCGTTTTTAAAAGACAAACTTTCTTTATATTTAAAATTGACGGCATGCATACCATTTCATATTACATCCAACTATAATTGACTCAATATTAATCTTGATGAACTCAACGACTCGAATGCAACGTCTTTCAAAGTATGTCATGAATGACTCCAAGTAATATCCTTAAAATGAGCTAATGCACAGCGGAAGATTTCTTTAATACCTGAGAATAAACATGCTTTAAAGCGTCAACATAAAGTTGGTGAGATATAGGTTTGAAGCTAGCAGCATTATAACTATGGACCACAAGATTTCATATTCATAAACGTTTAAATAAAAATATTCTAAGTTGTTGAGCACTTGATAACCATACTTAACATTTAATCAACGTCGCATATTCCCTTTATTATGAAATCTTACTACACCGTACCAAGTGTAGTTACCGAAACAAAGTACTGTGCAACCGTTGAATACTGGTCGTCCAGTCCGGTTGGGGTTGTCAGGCCCGATAGATCTATCAACAGGATTCGCATTTACAATACCTCATGTAAATAATAGTTACCAAGTTACAGGGAAGTATGCCAGTGGTACAACTCAACGTAGAATATATATTTTTAATCACTTGTGTCCATAACGTAAATCATAAAATGCATGTATTCTCATCCTGAAATATTTAGAGTTTAAAAGTGGGACTATATACTCACCATACTGTATTTTGTAGTAAAAATACATATAACGTCATTGAACATGTGTAAGGTTGACCTCGGATCACGAACATATATCAGGTATATATATTAATACATATAATTGTATTCGAATGAATATGTATGTGAGTTATCAGTGATATGATTTTTATATTAATAACTTATATATATTTTATTATTAAATTAAAGGTATTCATTATATATATATATTAAACAAATTAAAGTATTAATATAGTTAAGTTATGTGTATTAAATATATTTTTATATAAAGATCATTTATTAACATTTGTAAATATACTAGATTAAGGATAATAATAATAATGATAATAATAATAATACGAATAATAATGTTAATTTTTATAATAATAGCTTTAATAAAAGTAACAACTTTGATAATAATGTTAAATTTTAAGAAAAGAAATAAAATATTTTGCTAGTTTTAATTATAAATAGTGAAAATAATAATAATAATGATAATAATAATAATAATAATAATAATAATAATAATGAAAGTGATAATAATAATAATAATAATAATAATAATAATAATTATAATAATAATTATAATAATTATAATAGTAGTAACATTAATGATATTAATCAAAATAATAATAATAATAATTATAATGATAATAATTATAATAATTTTATTAATTTATACCTTTGTAGAAACTCTTTTTAAAAAAAAAAAAAAAAAAAAAAAAACTGAACTGCCCGAGCCGGGACTCGAACCCGTGACCTCCCGCTTAGACGCAAACCCCCTAACCACGGCTCCACTTCTGTTTTTCTTATATGTATTGCATCTGAATTATATTTATATATACCCGATCTGTTTCTCTTTATTTCTTCTTCCTCACAGAACCATATTCGACCAGAAATCCATAAATCATATCAACTAGTTACTGGGTTTAGTTTATGACTTGAAATTGAAAATGAAAAATGTCCTGATGTGTTTGAATTGCTTTATCATAACAAAAAATAAAAACAAGGAAAACAGTAGTCGCGACACCCATAAGAACATAATTGTTGATTTTGAATTCTAGACTGTTTTGGATTACAAATCCTAAATGAAAATGATTGCAAATCTTCCTTATAAACTATCTGGATCATTAGTTAAACTCAAAACACTAAAATACGTTTGAATTTTACTAAGAACACATGGTTTGACTTTTTGATTTTCGAAAGTTTGACTCAAAAATTCGATTTGAATACTTGAAATTGATTGGTGTAACTTTACAGGATGTTTGAGAAGAAGAATCCTAATAAGATTACATTAACACTTTTTGAAATAGGAATCGAATTCGAATTATGGCTAAAAAGGAGGAAGAACAGAGGAAACGACTTGTTTTCTGGTTTTCTCTTCTTTTTTTTTCCAATTACAGTACCAGTTATCATTATATATATGTTGTAAACGATTTGTTACTGCAGCTGATTGATTCATATATGAATACTAGTCGACAAAGAAATCAATTTAAAACAGGAGAAAAGAAAAATATACAATAGAAAGATAGAGACTTGATGCTATATTTTGGGATGATATCTGTGGATTGATTCTGTAAATGGTACATCCAAAAAGCCAGCAAACAACTCACGTAAAGCTTGATAATGACAGAGAACCGATTACGTATTTGCTGGTATTGAAATATATTTATACAGTATGTACATATATTTATATATATATATATATATATATATATATATATATATATATATATATATATATATATATATATATATATATATATATATATATATATATATGCATTTATACCTATAACTCTGTATCTGAATGTATACATACGTATAGCTGTGATTATATATATATCTGTATTATTTATATATAGTTATATATCTACCTTTATAAATTTATAACTTATAATTAATATTATCAATTAAAAAAATATATAGTTAATAATAATAACAATTCTAATGAATGATAATTATATTAACAATACAACTTAATAATAGAGTTACTAATAATACTAATGCTAATATTATTAATAATAAACTGTTTAATAATAATAATACTACTAATTATATTGATATTATTATTATTAATAATATCACAATTTATGTACATCAAATTTTATATTTATCATATTATTACCAATATTGATATTTATTTTAATAATAATGATGAAAGTAATAATATTATTATATCAACTTTATTTTAATTTATTTTATATATCTATGTATACTATTACTTATGTAATATTTAATAGTCATATGATAATAATTTTTATTGAATATTTAAATTTTATAAGTAATACAATATCATAATACTCATATATGTTTAGGTATAACTTCTTTTTAAATTACACTTAATTATTTTTATATCTTACATATCTATATACACATAAATGTTCATGAATCATCAGACATGGTCAAAGGATAATTGTTAACCATGTAAACAGTTCATCAATTCGGAGACTCACATTACAAACTTTGTTTATCGTGTCGGAAACATATAAAGATTAAAGTTTAAATTTGATCAGAAATTTTCAGGTCATTACAGTACCTACCCGTTAAAGAAATTTCGTCCCGAAATTTGATCGAGGTTGTCATGGCTAACAACAAAAATGTTTTCATGACGAATATGAGCTGATAAATAGGGTTTTATCATTATTGATTGATATAGATAAAACAATTTGATTATGCGAAGAGTATAAGTGAAGCTATCGCAGGAGAGTGAAATGAGTAATTATATATTCATTTTAACCGATGACGTATTTATGATTGACTTCCGGGATTCATGGGATTTAAAGAAAATCTTACGTGATAAGATTTGGTTCTTCGGTGATTTAGGAAATCAGGATCTTCTTTGATTAAATGCAATAATCTGTTTTGGTTGCTCTGTCAGATATTTCACTATAAATCCACCCCCTTCGTTTCCTTATCTTCCACAACTCACACCTTTCATTCTTTCTCCCTTGATTCATACTTTTAAAATATTGGTTAATATGCTTCATCCAGTTCTGATTCTTGATATACTCCTAACTTTCATATCCGTAATTCTTCTTTTTCATCTACCACCGGAGGAAGTTACTTACTTCTACCATTACCTTGGGGTTATAGTGTTTTTCATTCTCCCGTGTCTTTATATTGCTATACGCATTGATATACACGGTTTGTAGGTTTCTGGGTGGTTGTTGGGTTTTATATCTTCCCTTATACTTCGATGTCCCTGCTTCTGTCTTCTATAATCATTGTCATTCACAGTTAATGCTCTCTCCTATCTGCTGCGATTTATACTCCAATTTCTATTTTGGAGCTTCATTCTTTCGTTTCCTCTTCCCGTCCTCGAGTCAAGCGAATAATGGTCCGGAATTTGTAGGTATGAAATTCGGAATAAACATAACCAATGCTCTAAGAAAGAAATGGTAATGACACGATTTTGATTTGTCAAATTACTAGAATGTCCTGGAAAAGACCAAATCATCAAGAAATATTTCTTGATATTTTTAGAAATTAAATAGAATGTAAGAGTCGTGTAACATGGCACATGATGATGGTACTGTTGATCATCACATTCCATTAGAAACTCAACATGACTTACTGTAATATAATGACGTTGATCAAGTGTCATTATATTATACTAACTCATGCTTCAGTTCCTAACACTACTTCAAAAACATTCATATTTTAAATTTGAATTTTTCAGAATTTAGAAACTAACATAGTTTCTTTTATATTGAAGCGCATGTATTGCGAATAGATAAATGATTTCAAATAAGAATACTTATGAAAATATCTTCAGAAATATCGAGGATATTTATAATGAAAGATACGTTGATATCTTAGAATGTTCAAGATATGATGATGATGAAGAATATTTGTCTGTGAAGGTTTAGAATGAGGAGTAAGGTGTTTGCTAACGATTTTAGTAGACACTGAATCATTTGGATCCTTTGAAGGCAAGTTTAGTCTTTATGATTTATCCTCAGCCTCTTTCATACTTTGCTCAATCCGATTTCCAGTACCAAATTTTTCATTCGAGCTTTTCCGGTCTATTATTCCTTATTATCAAACTTCTGACTGTAATTGTTGTCTACTGTCTTTACCACTTCATCAGCCTTTTCCAAAACTTCATAGCACTAATTCGTAGGCTGGAGCGTTTTTCAGAAACTTCACATTCGAAATATGTAATTCTTGGGGATAAACGTTATATATATATAACTGCTGAAATAGAAACGCTGCGAGATTTCTAAATACTGATTGTTGATTCCGCCAAAGGGGTAACGAGTTGCTGGTACATCTCGAATGAAAAGTCGAAGTTGACTTGTTGAAGCTGTGACAAAATTGACTACTTTGAAAAGAAATTGTAAGGTTGTTTTTTTTTTTTTTTGCTAATAAATGCTAAAGAATTCGACGCGGGTACGTGTTAAACTATGACTTTGGGTTTGAGAGTTTTTCAGGTGCATAACTATATGCATAAATCTTTTCTTCCGTAGATGAAGTGCGGTTGGTTCAACCTCTCGATTGAGGTATTTTCAAGAATCATGAAAGGTTTGAATGCGGATTGTAATCGTCAAGGTACAAATGAGGTTTAAGATGAAATCAAGTGGAAAACTTGAAGAATTGTTTAGTTTCATATGTTATAATCAATATTTTAATTCATTTTTAATTGTCCAATGTTTGTAGTCCACAGTTGATAGTCCACAGTTAGCAGTTCAATAATTTATATATAGTTTATAATATTCGAATTAATTAATACGTATCGTGACCCGTGTACCGGTCTCAGACTAGATCACAACTCAAACTATATATATATTTTGGAATCAACCTCAACCCTGTATAGCTAACTCCAATATTTGCATATAGAGTGCCTATGGTTGTTCCGAAATATATATATATATATATATATATGGGTCGATATGATATGTCAAAACCTTGTAGACATGTCCCGATATTTAAAGTACGTAAAATAAATACAGAAATTAAATGACGATAAATAAAATTGCGAGAATGTAAATTGCGAGAATGTAAATTGCGATGATTAATTTGCGATAAATAAAATGTAACCAGTTAGCTAGGAACAGTTAGCTAGGAACAGTTAGCGTGGATTCTTAACAAAATTCTTCTCATAATTAAATTGTTTGTTTCTAACAAATTTTATTTTTGTGTCCAATGTTTTCTTCATTATGCCACTTGTTGGATTCTGATAAGTCAAAATCCAAATATGAAATTGAATAAAAATGGTTATTCTGTTGTGAACGGATACGTATATCGGTGGATGTGAGTAGGATAGTAATTGACCGTTGAATCAAATTCGAAGAATGTACCGTGTAACTGATTATTGTGAAATCTAAATATTCCTCGGGTGTTACCTACCCGTTAAAATATTTTCACCATTAACAGTTTGTAGAAAAGAATTTTTAATTACAATCTTTATGAAAATATACTTACATATATATTTTCTTCAGATGTAATCATGGGTTTGATGAGTCAATAAGATATTAAACTCATTTGCTTTTCGGTTTGTGCTAGAATAAGTAATCTCTAAAACTATTAGGAACCACATATTCGTCGCAGAATATCAATGAAGTTATGGATCAATACTTCATCGTTCATTGTTGCTGGTACTCCTGGGTATCTATGGTGCGTATGACGTTGATGTTCGAGGTATAGATTGTGATGTTGAGGTTTGCGGTGCGGATGTGGTTGTTGTGGAAGGTGGTACTGGTTATGCTGCTGGTGCTGCTTCTGGCATTTATAACCTTCGCACCATATTTTCTAAAGCCACTACCCGAGCGCGAAGCTCGTTGACTTCTTCTATTACACCGGGGTGACTGTCAGTTCAGACGAGCGGATAAATAAAATCTAAAATTTGATGTAATATATAATCGTGACGAGATACTCTGGAAATAAGAGAGAAAATGGTTTCTCGAACAGGTTCACCGGTAAGTGCTTCAGGTTCATCGCCAAGAGGGCAATTTGATGGATGGAAGGGATCACCTTATTCTTGTTTCCAATAATTAAGTAAACTACGAACCCATCCCCGATTCATCCAAAATTGGTGATGGCTAATTGGTTGATCCATTCCGGTTACACTGTCTTCAGAGCTTGAGTCGAAATCCATACTGAAATAGCTGTCGGAATCTAAGGAATTTGAACTGGTTGCGAGTTCCGTCTTGTACGGTTAGATAAAGGATTTTTGGATATGAAATGAGTTTTCGGATATCGAATGATATTCTAATTGTATAGAATACCTAAATATAGTACAGAAGATCCCGCAAATTACGGAAATTAAGGAAACGTGTCAGACAAGATTTAATGTGATGGGATATGAATTTGTCTTTACACCATCTATGCACTAATTGCAATAAGACGTGTCGAGACTGTAAATGATAAGTAGATATTTTTCGACAAATGGTGGTAAGCAAACACTTTTAACATGGTCGAAGTCCAGACTCATTAATGTATTCTAACAACTACTAGTTAGACACACTAATGCAAGACCTGATTCGCTACGACCACCGCTCTGATACCAACTGAAAGGACCCGTTCATATACATTATAAACGATTCACAATAGTTGATTACATCGCGAGGTATTTGACCTCTATATGATACGTTTTACAAACATTGCATTCGTTTTTAAAAGACAAACTTTCTTTATATCTAAAATTGACGGCATGCATACCATTTCATATTACATCCAACTATAATTAACTTAATATTAATCTTGATGAACTCAACGACTCGAATGCAACGTCTTTCAAAGTATGTCATGAATGACTCCAAGTAATATCCTTAAAATGAGCTAATGTACAGCGGAAGATTTCTTTAATACCTGAGAATAAACATGCTTTAAAGCGTCAACATAAAGTTGGTGAGATATAGGTTTGATGCTAGCAGTGTTATAACTATGGACCACAAGATTTCATATTCATAAACGTTTAAATAAAAATATTCTAAGTTGTTGAGCACTTGATAACCATACTTAACATTTAATCAACGTCGCATATTCCCTTTATTATGAAATCTTACTACACCGTACCAAGTGTAGTTACCAAAATGAAGTACTGTGCAACCGTTGAATACTGGTCGTCCAGTCCGGTTGGGGTTGTCAGGCCCGATAGATCTATCAACAGGATTCGCGTTTACAATACCTCATGTAAATAATAGTTACCAAGTTACAAGGAAGTATGCCAGTGGTACAACTCAACGTAGAATATATATTTTTAATCACTTGTGTCCATAACGTAAATCATAAAATGCATGTATTCTCATCCCGAAATATTTAGAGTTTAAAAGTGGGACTATATACTCACCATACTGTATTTTTTAGTAAAAATACATATAACGTCATTGAACATGTGTAAGGTTGACCTCGGATCACGAACCTATATCAGGTATATATATTAATACATATAATCGTTTTAGAATGAATATGTATGTGAGTTATCAGTGATATGATTTTTATATTAATAACTTATATATATTTTATTATTAAATTAAAGGTATTCATTATATATATATTAAACAAATTAAAGTATTAATATAGTTAAGTTATGTGTATTAAATATATTTTTATATAAAGATCATTTATTAACATTTGTAAATATACTAGATTAAGGATAATAATAATAATGATAATAATAATACTAATAATAATGTTAATTTTTATAATAATAGCTTTAATAAAAGTAACAACTTTGATAATAATGTTAAATTTTAAGAAAAGAAATAAAATATTTTGCTAGTTTTAATTATAAATAGTGAAAATAATAATAATAATGAAAGTGATAATAATAATAATAATGAAAGTGATAATAATAATAATAATAATAATAATAATAATAATAATAATAATAATAATAATAATAATAATTATTATTATTATTATTATTATTATAATTATAATAGTAGTAACATTAATGATATTATTCAAAATAATAATAATAATAATAATAATAATAATAATAATAATAATAATAATAATAATTATAATAATTTTGTTAATTTATACCTTTGTAGAAACTCTTTTTTTAAATAAATAAAAACTGAACTGCCCGAGCCGGGACTCGAACCTGTGACCTCCCGCTTAGACGCAAACCCCCTAACCACGGCTCCACTTCTGTTTTTCTTATATGTATTGCATCTGAATTATATTTATATATACCCTATCTGTTTTTCTTTATTTCTTCTTCCTCACAGAACCATATTCGACCAGAAATCCATAAATCATATCAACTAGTTAGTGGGTTTAATTTATGACTTGAAATTTAGAATGAAAAACGTCCTGATGTGTTTGAATTGCTTTATCATAACAAAAAATAAAAACAAGGAAAACAATAGTCGCGACACCCATAAGAACACAATTGTTGATTTTGAATTCTAGACTGTTTTGGATTACAAATCCTAAATGAAAATGATTGCAAATCTTCCTTATAAACTATCTGGATCATTAGTTAAACTCAAAACACTAAAATACGTTCGAATTTTACTAAGAACACATGGTTTGACTTTTTGATTTTCGAAAGTTTGACTCAAAAATTCGATTTGAATACTTGAAATTGATTGGTGTAACTTTACAGGATGTTTGAGAAGAAGAATCCTAATAAGATTACATTAACACTTTTTGAAATAGGAATCGAATTCGAATTATGGCTAAAAAGGAGGAAGAACAGAGGAAACGACTTATTTTCTGTTTTTCTCTTTTTTTTTTCCAATTACAGTGCCAGTTATCATTATATATATGTTGTAAACGATTTGTTACTGCAGCTGATTGATTCATATATGAATTCTAGTCAACAAAGAAATCAATTTGAAACAGGAGAAAGGAAAAATATACAATAGAAAGATAGAGACTTGATGCTATATTTTGGGATTATATCTGTGGATTGATTCTGTAAATGGTACGCCCAAAAAGCCAGCAAACAACTCACGTAAAGCTTGATAATGACAGAGAACCGATTACGTATTTGCTGGTATTGAAATATATTTATACAGTATGTACACACACACATATATATATATATATATATATATATATATATATATATATATATATATATATATATATATATATATATATAGATATATATATATATATTTATACCTATAACTCTGTATCTGAATGTATACATACCTATAGATGTGATTATATATATATATATATATATATATATATATATATATATATATATATATATATATATATATATCTGTATTATTTATATATGGTTATATATCTACCTTTATAAATTTATAACTTATAATTAATATTATCAATTAAAAAAATATATAGTTAATAATAATAACAATTCTAATGAATGATAATTATATTAACAATACAACTTAATAATAGAGTTACTAATAATACTAATGATAATATTATTAATAATAAACTGTTTAATAATAATAATAATAATACTAATTATAATGATATTATTATTATTAATAATATCACAATTTATGTACATCAAATTTTATATTTATCATATTATTACCAATATTGATATTTATTTTAATAATAATGATGAAAGTAATAATATTATTATATCAACTTTATTTTAATTTGTTTTATATATCTATGTATACTATTACTTATGTAATATTTAATAGTCATATGATAATAATTTTTATTGAATATTTAAATTTTATAAGTAATACAATATCATAATACACATATATGTTTAGGTATAACTTCTTTTTAAATTACACTTAATTATTTTTATATCTTACATATCTATATACACATAAATGTTCGTGAATCATCAGACATGGTCAAAGGGTAATTGTTAACCATGTAAACAGTTCATCAATTCAGAGACTCACATTACAAACTTTGCTTATCGTGTCGGAAACATATAAAGATTAAAGTTTAAATTTGATCGGAAATTTTCGGGTCATTACACTGTCGAACCTATCTTCAAATTAGTTAATCTAATAATTATTAAAATGATTATGTATGTTCTATTTAGTGATGTTTATACGACATCTTTTACGATCATTTAATTAATTATTCAGGTTGGGTAATTGATTATTCATTCTGATCAAGTGGGTAAATTAATATTCATATCTCATTAAAACAGGGGTGGATTACATACAAGGATAATTGGTGTAATTGTTAACAAAGTATTAAAACCTTGGATTACACGCAGTCGATAACCTGGTGTAATTATTAACAAAGTATTAAACCTTGTTACAGTTCGAATCCCTAATTAGTTGGAATATTTGACTTCGGAAATAAGGTTAATTTGACGAGCATTTTATAATTATGACCGATGGACTATTATGGACAAAAAACCAGATAGGTATCAAATAAACTAGGACAAAGGACAATTAACCCGGGTAACAATTAATTAAAACGTCAAACATCATGATTACGGAAGTTTAAATAAGCATAATACTTTTATTTCATATTTCATCGTACCTTTATTTACTTTCATTTTAATTACTGCAATTTACTTTATCGCAATTTAAATTCTATCATTTATATTATCGTCATTTATCTTTACGCTTAAAATATAAAATCGACAAACCGGTCATTAAACAGTAAAAACCCCCTTTTATAATAATACTACTTATATATATATATATATATATATATATATATATATATATATATATTTAAACAAATATAGTTTAAAAAAAATGTAGCGTTAAACTTAGCCAGCTCCCTGTGGAACGAACCGGACTTACTAAAAACTACACTACTCTACGATTAGGTACACTGCCTATAAGTGTTGTAGCAAGGTTTACGTATATCCATTCTATAAATAAATAAATAACTTGTGTAAAATTGTATCATATTTAATAGTATTTCGTAGCAAAAATATAACTATTTCGTATACACCTCTACGCACATCAGTTATGAACATCAGACTTAACAACCCTAATAATTGAAATTTAAATTAAAAAAAATATAAATTAGATGTATCAAAAGAGTTGTGATAAACAAAATATTAACAACATAAATTAGATGTATCAAAAGAGTTGTGATAAACAAAAAAAATTAGAACGGAACGTTACTTACAGATTTAAATATATGAATTCGATCGGTGAAGGTTCTGATCAGATCGGAGATGGATATCGCATGAAATAATCTGTGAAGATTCATGGATGAAGATGATTTCAGTTACACACTCTTGATTTATACGGATGAAGGAAGTTGACCAAATGAAGAAAAAAGCATCAAGAAAGATTAATGCAAACTGTTATACATTAAATAAATTGAATTGCAATTTAATTAGAGGAAAAAGTCAACTACATTATTTAGAAAGTATTAATTTAATTTGAATTTGAATTTGAATTAGTTTTGAATTTGAATTAATTTGAATTTGCTCAAATTAAGCACCTTAAATCAATTACTCCGTATTACATATTCACATCTAGTCGTAAAATAAATATATTGATTAGAAGGGTGTTTTGGTAATCAAACAATTCAAGGTGATGATTATGATGTCATTAAGAAGTTTTATGAAAATGAATGGTTGAGATTATTTAGGATTAAGTTAATGGAAGGCTATGATTAGTTGTTGTTCTCTAAGATGATCTATTTTCATCTTTGTTATTATATTTAGTATATATTTTTTTTTTGTGGCAAAAAACTGGAATTAAATTAAATCAATCTTTCACAAAATAGTGAAAAATTAGAAATTTCATCGAGTATCAAACTGGGTTTACATCCAACTACCCCAATCGATAAAAAGTCCATTAAAAAGGTCGAAAACTACAACATCCAATCTTTCACATATAAGGAAATATCACAAAAATAAATGCATATTTGATGTCCACTTAGTGCCCACTTGCTGTAAAAAGACGAATGTAAACTCGATCACAGTAGCAACCCAGAAGTATTATTCCACACATAAAATTGAAGGCACTCACATATTATGGCATTTACTACCCATTGAAAAACTTTTAACTTAATCCGATTAACCAGACCGTAACCATAAAATTGCACCTTCTTTGCTACAATCAAAAACTGTAAGCTCCACTAAATTCATTAGCATTTGAACTGCAATTCCTCAAAAGCATCTAGCCACCCGAACTCCCAAGCCATTCAAGCAAAAGACAACGAATCCTTAATACCCAATTTTTCCTATATAACCACTAAAACCCAACCATGGCCCAAATAGAATCTTCACCACTTTTTATCAACTTCAACATCCAGAAATGTTCCCATGTTTCTTTCTTAACTACTCTAGTCTAAATACAAGAATCTTTTCCAAAAACTTCGCAAAAAAGCATTTGGCAATTTCAATTTTGATATTCTCAATGAACCTTAAGCTTGAAAAAGTCGCCATTCCAACAAGACACCAATCCCCCCGAAAACCCCGAGACGATATTTGAACCGCGTCAAAAAAATTACGCCTCTCCATACTTCTCTAAGAACATTATGGGACACATTTTCTACCATAGAATCTTGAAAATCCAAAAATTGAATTTGAAATTTATTAATCAACTTACCAACTCTATTCCTATCATCTATATTCTCGAGTCCCCTTTTATTCCAAGTAGCAATCTTCATGGTTTAACCTTATTCGGGCGTTCGCTACTATCGAGCATACCCTCTAAGAACCCCTAAATTCGTCATTGTTCTTTTCTTTAAGACTTTTTTTAGGATTCAAAATTTTTCCACTTACTTTGATTGGTTTTCGTGCATAAACGGAAGATTGTTCTTCTTGTTCTTGATCCCCAAATTCATCGTCTGATCTTTCTGTTGATTGAGCGTCAACCTCATTCGAAAATTCTCTTGCTTTTGCCTTCTTTCTTTTATGACCCTTAGAAGGGCCACGATGAGGAGTTGAGCTCACAACATTCTTTGTTAACGCTTTTGTTTTTTGTGAATTTTTCTTATATATAGCGCGAGACGATCGGCAATCTAAAGTAGGACAACGATGTAAGTCTTGTTTATCATGAGTATATCTAGCAGCGTGAAAAAAGGATGGTGCGTCTGGAATTTCAACATAAAAAATAGGACTTTTAATCCCGATTCCACTTTCTGTGGGCTTATCCGCCTCATTTACAGGCTCATTAAAAACATTAGACTTGGGTTTATCAGTTTCTTTCTCAAGCCCATTAGGCACACTTGAAATGGGCTTGTCACAAAAAGGAGAACCAACTGTTGCTTTATTTTGACATTTCTGTATAGGAATAGGGTTGTCAGGAGTAAAGCTAATCTTTTCTGCCAAACAAAAGGTGCTTTCCAGATTCACTTTTAAGTTGTTGGGTGTTGATGCATATTTATATGGTCACCGTTGGGCGAATAGCGTTTATTATTATATTGTACACCTAGATGTAAACGCGTGAAACTGGTCAGTTGCAGGAGCATCTGTAATGGTTAGGCCCATTTGTGTGAATGGATCTCAGGCTCGTGTATTGCCTATAAATACCAACTTATGTGTTCATTAGGATTAAGAGATAACAGTCTAAACCCTAAATTGGGAGAGCCTTTTGGCGATCCTGTGCTTAGGGGAGATCATGCTCGATCTCCCCTGGCCACCCATGTTTCTCTGTTTAAATCAATCATGTAATCTCGACATATATTATATTATATTGATTTATCTTAGATTCATCATGTTAATCACTTCATGTTCATCATTTATCTTGTTCTTAAACGTTAATCGATGCTTGTTCATGATCTAAAGATCCGTATTAGTGAATAATCGAACCAACAAATTGGTATCAGAGCCGGAGATCATCATAGTGTCGATTCGATTGAAGTATTTTGCTGAAAATCGTTTTTATATCTCGGTTTGACTTTTGTTGACTTTTATGGGTTTTGAAGATCCAGATCGATTTAAGAAAAAGTAAAAATGTGGAAAGGTTGTAAATCATCTCGTGAATGATTCCTCAAAATCTCAGGTTTTAATTCAAAGTATTCATCGAGTTATCAAAATTTTTTGATTTCAAGTTTTTGAGCCTGATTTTAATTGATTGTGGAATTTTGGGTGTTTGTTTGCAAAATCTGAGAATGGGTTAATGTTTAGCGGGTCCTGGTGCTTCTATCTGCAAATTTTTATGTATTTTGGTGAAGATTTGAGTGGTTTTCCATGATCACTGCCGCACACCACCATGGCCGCCGCCACTCCACCGGTAACCAGTTCTTCATCTTTTTAGGGTGTTCTTGCGAAAGAAAGGGTGCTTCGTGCGATTAAAGGAAGATACGTACGAATAATCAAGCTATTTAGTGCATATTACATGCTAAAAGTTCGAATATGATGCGAATGGATTTTGGTGATTCGTATGTGCAAACTGAGGAAGAAGCATTGAATAAGACAAAATAGTAGGGGCCCTTTTTGTGAAATTTTAAAGAATTAATTAAGTTAATATTAATTGCACAATGGTCCTTGATCAGTTTGGTCCCCCTCCCTTTTTGAACCCCACCAAACCCAACTGAACCCCTTCAACTAATCTCACCAACTTGAACCCTCTAACCTTAAACCCTCACAAACCATTGAACCATTTGCTGACCCACATCCGAACCAGGTTCGAACTCGGATCTGACCTGGCCAGACCCACCACCTTACCCACATTATATTTAACGCTGTTAGTCCTTATCAGTTAAATATTTTAATAACCGTTAATTTCAGGGACCACCAGTACAAAAAGTTTAACAATTTTTCAGAAATTTCAGTTTTGGTCCCTGAACTTTCTGAAAGTTTCATTTTCGGCCCCTCAACTTTGGAAAATTTACAATTTTGGTCCCTAAAGTTTCGAAAACTTTTCACCCTAGGTCCTTAATGTTTATTATTCATTTTTTTTCACACCACACCTTTCCTATACCTTTCTTTCATATTATTCACTGAATTATTAAGGTATAAACTTTAATGAACAACCTTCTTGTCCGTTAGACTTATTTAGTCAGTGAGTACGAAAACTCTAGTGTTTTGAGATATTATAGTGGGGTAGTCGGGAGCATACGACTTTTTATGGGCCAACAACGTTTACTATTCCGCACTTCTCGATATTCCGCTTCATGGAGGGAATACGTGTGTTCCAGTTCCGCTTTGTGGAAGGAACTGAGGTTGATATTTCGCGATCACGAGATACCAATTTGACTTTATTTGGTGAATTTGATGGCAATAAAGACTTATTTGGGTTATTAATTGTGGACCGGACTCCTCTACATATTTTACCTTTACAAGAAGCAAGTCTTGATGATGACGTTAGTGATACAGTGTTTAATAGGATACAGCTAAAAGTGAGGGGGAAGATTCTACAGTTTATGATTATGAGAGAGTCGGTTTGTTTAAAGATTTTATCAGAGATGTCGAGAGGGATCTCAGCTCAGTCTTAGGGGGAATCTTACTGCTATGGTACTATGAGTAACACATACGAGTGAAGTTTGAAGAAACTACATGATGACAATTAGCATTTCGATTTCAATGAGCGGAAACATTGATGTTCGAAGTTTGGATTTTATCGTATTCTGGAAGACTTTTGATGGAGCATATGATTCATAAGATTATGGTACCACTGCAGAGATTGACTGAAGATTGCGAGATGTGTTTACAATAATTTGCCAGCAACGTCCAAGGGGGAATTTGTTTATGCATATTTGTATGGCCTCCGCTGGGCGAATAATGTTTATTATTATATTGTACACCTAGATGTAAACTCGTGAAACTGGTCAGTTGCAGGAGTATCTGTAACTGTTAGGCCCGTTTGTGTGAATGGAGCCCAGGCTCGTGTATTTCCTATAAATACCAGCTTATGTGTTCATTAGGGTTAAGAGATAACTGAAATGTCCCGTTTATATTGATTATAAATGTTCCATATTAATTGATTTCATTGCGAGGTTTTGACCTCTATATGAGACGTTTTTCAAAGACTGCATTCGTTTTTAAAACAAACCATAACCTTTATTTTATCGACAAGGTTAAAAGGACACCACCTAGATTATCAAAAATGATAATCTAAAAATATCACACTTACACACTACCAATACATATTGGTTTACAATAGTAATATGTTACAACAAAGTAAATTTCGAATGAAGTTTTAAACAATATTATACAAGCATGTTGACTCCAAATCTTGTCCATATATTAGCATGCAACAGCGGAAGCTCTTAATAATCACCTAAGAATAAACATGCTTTAAACGTCAACAAAAATGTTGGTGAGTTATAGGTTTAACATATATGTTTATCAAATCATGATAATAGACCACAAGATTTCATATTTCAATATACATCCCATACATAGAGATAAAAATCATTCATATGGTAAACACCTGGTAACCGACATTAACAAGCTGCATATAAGAATATCCCCTATCATTCCGGGACATCCATCGGACATGATAAAAAAACATCGAAGTACTAAAGCATCCGCTACAACGGTTGGGGTTTGTTGGGCCCAATAGATCTATCTTTAGGATTCGCGTCAATTAGTAGACTGGTTTACTAATTCGTAGGTTACCAAGTAAAAGGGGCATATTTGGCTTCGATCTTTCAACCATAGAAAGTAGTTTCATGTACTTGTGTCTATTTTGTAAAACATTTATAAAGATGCATGTATTCTCATCCCAAAAAATATTAGATTTTAAAAGTGGGACTATAACTCACTTTCACAGATTTTTAATTCGTCGGGAAGTAAGACTTGGCCACTGGTCGATTCACGAACATATAACAAATATGTACATATATATATCAAAGTATGTTCAAAATATTTTTACAACATTTTTAATACATTTTAATGTTTTTAAGTTTATTAAGTCAGCTGTCCTCGTTAGTAACCTACAACTAGTTGTCCATAGTTAGATGTACAGAAATAAATTGATATATATTATCTTGACCTAATCCACGACCCAGTGTATACACGTCTCAGGCTAGATCACAAATCAAAGTATATATATTTTTGGAATCAACCTCAACCCTGTATAGCTAACTCCAATATTACTGCATATAGAGTGTCTATGGTTGTTCCAAATAATATATATAGATGGGTCGATATGATATGTCCAAACATTTGCATACGTGTATATGGTATCCTAAGATTACATAATATATTAGAATACATGTATAATACAATATGTGTTAGCTAGGATATGATTAATATAGATTTGTTACCAATTTTCACGTAGCTACAACAAGAAAATTTATCCAATCTTGTTTTACCCATAACTTCTTCGTTTTAAAATCCGTTTTGAGTGTTTCAAGTTGCTATAGTTTTATATTGAACTTAATTTTATGAATCTAAACAGAAAAAGTATAAGTTTATAGTCAGAAATACAGGTTACAAGTCATTTTTGTAAAGGTAGTCATTTCAGTCGAAAGAACGACGTCTAGATGACCATTTTGAAAAACATACTTCCACTTTGAGTTTAACAATGATTTTTGGATATAGTTTCATGTTCATAAGAAAAATCATTTTCCCAGAAGAAAAACTTTTAAATCAAACTTTAACGTAGTTTTTAATTAACTAACCCAAAACCGCCCGCAGTGTTACTACGACGGCGTATATCCGGTTTTACGGTGTTTTTCGTGTTTTCAGGTTTTAAATCATTATGTTAGCATATCATATAGATATAGAACATGTTTCTAGTTGATTTTAAATGTCAAGTTAGATAGATTAACTTTTGTTTGGAACAATTTTAGAATTAACTAAACTGTGTTCTAGTGATTACAAGTTTAAACCTTCGAATATGGTAGTTTTATATTTATGAATCAAATGATATTATGAACATTATTACTACCTTAGGTTTTGTGGATAAACCTACTGGAAATGAGAAAAATAGATCTAGCTTCAAAGGATCCTTGGATGGCTTGAAAGTTCTTGAAGCAAAATCATGACACGAAAACAAGTTCAAGTAAGATTTCCACTCGAAATAAGATTGTTAAAGTTATAGAAATTGAATCAAAGTTTGAATATGAGTATTACCTTATATTAGAAAGATATCTTACTGTAAATAAGAAAGATTTCTTGAGGTTGGATGATCACTCAAAGTGGATTTGCAAGATTGGAAGTAAGCTAGCAAGATTGGAAGTGTTGTTGGTATGTTCTTGAGTAGTTGTTTTATACTTGGTTTATGTATAGATTTATGAACTAGATTGAGCTAGATTTTGTTGAAGATGATGAAGAACACTTAGAACAATGGAAAAACACTTGAGAGAGAGTAGTTTGATTCAATAAAATTGCAAAGTGAAAGTGTTTGTGGTACTCCATCTTCACGTGAATTAGGGGTGGCAATATAGTCTTCATTAGTTTGTAATCTTGTGAGATATTTCATGCTAGATGTTAATTGATGGTTCCCACATGGTTAGGTGACTCACATGGGCTGCTAAGAGCTGATCATTGAAGTGTATATACCAATAGTAAATACATTTAGAAGCTGGGTATTGTACGAGTACGAATACGGGTGCATACGAGTAGAATTGTTGATGAAATTGAATGAGGATGTAATTGTAAGCATTTTTGTTAAGTAGAAGTACTTTGATAAGTGTCTTGAAGTCTTTCAAAAGTGTATGAATACATATTAAAACACTACATGTAAATACATTTTAACTGAGTCGTTAAGTCATCGTTAGTCGTTACATGTAAATTTTGTTTTGAAACCTTTAGGTTAACGATCTTGTTAAATGTTGTTAACCCATTATTTATTATATCTAAAGAGATGTTAAATTATTACATTATCATGATATTATGATATATTAATATATCTTAGTATGATATATATACAGTTAAATGTCGTTACAACGATAATCGTTACATATATGTCTTGTTTCGAAATCCTTAAGTTAGTAGTCTTGTTTTTTACATATGTAGTTCATTGTTAATACACTTAATGATATATTTACCTATCATTTAACATATTTAACCAACTGTATCAATATCTTAATATGATTCATATGTACTTAGTAAGATGTTGTTATAACGATAATCGTTATATATATCGTTTTCGAGTTTCTTAATTCAATAGACTCATTTTTATGTATATAACTCATTGTTAAAATACCTAATGAGATACTTACTTATCATAATATCATGTTAACTATATATATATATATATATATATATATATATATATATATATATATATATATATATATATATATCCATATATATGTCATCATATAGTTTTTTACAAGTTTTAACGTTCGTGAAACGCCGGTCAACTTGGGTGGTCAATTGTCTACATGAAACCTATTTTAATTAATCAAGTCTTAACAAGTTTGATTGCTTAACATGTTGGAAACACTTAATCATGTAAATAACAATTTCATTTAATATATATAAACATGGAAAAGTTCGGGTCACTACAGTACCTACCAGTTAAATAAATTTTGTCCCGAAATTTTAAGCAGTTGGAGGTGTTGTCGTATCTTCTAGAAATAAGTGTGGGTATTTCTTCTTCATCTGATCTTCTCATTCTCAGGTGAACTCGGGTCCTCTATGAGCATTCCATCGAACCTTAACAATTGGTATTTTGTTTTGCTTAAGTCTTTTAACCTTACGATCTATTATTTCGATGGGTTCTTTGACGAATTGAAGTTTTTCGTTGATTTGAATTTTTTCTAACAGAATAGTGAGATCTTCTTTAGCAAAACATTTCTTCAAATTCAAGACGTGGAAAGTGTTATGTACAGCCGCGAGTTGTTGAGGTAACTCAAGTCGGTAAGCTACTGGTCCGACACGATCAATAATCTTGAATGGTCCAATATACCTTGGATTTAATTTCCCTCGTTTACCAAATCAAACAATACCTTTCCAAGGTGCAACTTTAAGCATGACCATCTCTCCAATTTTGAATTCTATATCTTTTCTTTTAATGTCAGCGTAGCTCTTTTGTCTACTTTGGGCGGTTTTCAACCGTTGTTGAATTTGGATGATCTTCTCTGTAGTTTCTTGTATTATCTCCGGACCCGTAATCTGTCTATCCCCCACTTCACTCCAACAAATCGGAGACCTGCACTTTCTACCATAGAGTGCTTCAAACGACGCCATCTCAATGCTTGAATGGTAGTTATTGTTGTAGGAAAATTCTGCTAACTGAAGGTGTCGATCCCAACTGTTTCTGAAATCAATAACACATGCTCGTAGCATGTCTTCAAGCATTTGTATCGTCATTTCGCTCTGCCCATCAGTTTGTGGATGATAAGCAGTACTCATGTCTAGACGAGTTCCTAATGCTTGCTGTAATATCTGCCAGAATCTTGAAATAAATCTGCCATCCCTATCAGAGATAATAGAGATTGGTATTCCATGTCTGGAGATGAATTCCTTCAAGTACAGTAGTGCTAACTTCTCCATCTTGTCATCTTCTCTTATTGGCAGGAAATGTGCTGATTTGGTGAGACGATCAACTATTACCCAAATAGTATCAAAACCACTTGCAGTCCTTGGCAATTTAGTGATGAAATCCATGGTAATGTTTTCCCATTTCCATTCCGGGATTTCGGATTTTTGAAGTAGACCTGATGGTTTCTGTGATGACCCGTAAATTTCTGAGCAAATTTAAACTTAATCTTTAACGTTTCTGACACGATAAGCAAAGTCTATAAAGTTGAATCTCAAAATTTTAGAACTGTTTCATGTATTCAATTACATTTGACTGCTCTCGACGATTCATGAACAATTATATGCATGTATATATATATATATATATATATATATATGTACAAGTAAAAATGACTTTCCGACAGTAAAACACTATTTTGCTACAGTAAAAATGACTTTGCTACAGTACAACACTATTTACTATAGTAAAACACTATTTGCTACAGTGAAACCGTACTTTGCTACAGTGAAAACGACTTTGCTACAGTGAAACGTACTTTGCTACAGTGCTACAGTGAAAACGATTTTGCTACAGTAAAACACTGTTTGCTACAGTAACACTATTTGCTACAGTAACACTATTTGCTACAGTACACTATTTGATGTCGACGAACTAGCAAACAAAAACGGATAAGGCGGCCATGCGATCTCATGGCAAAAACACTGAAAACTCATGCGATCGCATGAGGTACTGTAGCAGGCCACATACTATAAAAGCTAGATCTGGTCTCCACATACTATTATTATTTATTATATTATTATTATTATTATTATTATTATTATTATTATTATTATTATTATTATTATTATTATTAAGATTAATATTATTATTATTAATCTTATTATAATATTATTATTAGTAGTATATATACATAAAATACTATGACGAGGTTATGAGCGTGTCACCTTCAAAATGGGTTTTTGAGATGGATAGAGCTAAGGAAATTATGGGTTATTGCCAAGGAGGTTATGGGTAATGTTCGAGGGTATATTTGTGAATCAAATCTAGTGTTTTTCATCTTCGTTGCGTCTACATACTTTTCTGCAATATTGAATCACAATATTGATACGTGAGCATTCATATCTTATCTTTTATATATTAAATGTGTATCCATGTCTATTGCTCGAGTATATATATTTATATATGCTTGTATGCTAAATTTCATCGTTAAACAGTTTATAATGAATCATGAATTAAATACATATATTACTGGTAAAAGGTATATGATATACATGTTTTTGGAAAGCTGGCGAAAAATCAATAACTTTTCATTTAGATATCGAATAATTTCGATGAACGGATTAAAAGATATGATCAACTGAATTATGATTTACGTTAATTGAAATTGCTTTTGAATCTGCAATTAAGATTTAAACAACTCGTTTATAAGATTGATAAATTGGATTTTTGAATATTACCAACCGAGTAAATGAATCCTTATATAAGGTACATCTCGTTTTGTTAAACTATTGTCAAAATTGACTTTTTGAAATGACTTTGGATAACTTTTGTATGTCGATCTCGAGCATTAGGATTGTGATACACTATGACCTGAGCTTGATAGACAATTATTGACCAACATATGTTCTCTAGGTTGAGATCTACGGTTATTTGGTATTCCAAGTTTCGGTCACATTTCGGTGAACGACTTTATGTACTGCTAAGGTGAGCTTCATTTGCTCCCTTTTTAATTGCTTTTGCAATCTATATTTTTGGGCTGAGAATACATGCACTTTATTTTAAACGCAATGGATACAAGTACATACTAAATTCTACACTGAGTTTGAACCGAAAATCCCTTAGCTTTGGTAGCTAGTAACTGCCGGTTATAAGAACTGGTGGGCGCGAGTAGTTATATATGGATCCATAGGGCTTGATATCCCCGTTCGAGCTAGAGCACTAGCCTTTTAACAAATGTATGCTATTTGAGAAGTGTACACGTTGGTTTGCGTGTATTATTAAGATGATTATACAATGGGTACAAATTATATATACGTTAAGTTTAGTTACCAGGGTGCTCAATTTCGTAGAATATTTTGATAAACGTTTCTGGATGAAATAACTGAAATCTTGTGATCCACCTTTATGTACAGATTATGCAAAACATTAAAACTATGAACTCACCAACCTTTGTGTTGACACTTGTTAGCATGTTTATTCTCAAGTTCCCTAGAAGTCTTCTGCTGTTTGCTTATATGTTAGACAAGCTATGTGCATGGAGTCTTACATGACATATTTTTCAAGGAAACATTGCATTCACCATATCATCACCATGTATCTTATTTTGACTGCATTGTCAACAGAAGTACTATTGTAAACTATTATTTACGGTGATTGTCTATATGTAGAAATCATCAGATGTCAAAAACCTTTGATTTAAATATTCATTTATGGTGTGCCTTTTCAAAAGAATGCAATGTTTACAAAACGTATCATATAGAGGTCAAATACCTCGCAATGAAATCGATGAATGACGTGTTCGTCCATATGGATTTGGAGCGATCGTCACAGTTGGTATCAGAGCTGGTTTAGTGCCGTTTATTAGCGGGTTAATCGTTTAGGGGGTTCTCACTGTGTTACCTGTGACGAAGCATTGGATCTTACTCCTCGCGGTCCCTATCAGGGTTGGCTGTACGTTGCCGAGAGGCAGGCTATAAAATCAGTGTCTGAGGTACGCTCTGTGGTCACCAGACGGTTAGCTGGAGAGGCACTGAGTGGGACGTTGTCCCCACTACTACAGTTGGTATCAGAGCGTTGGTCCTAGCGAACCAGGTCTTGCATGAGTGTGTCTTACTGATAGTGGTTAGGATGCATTAGTAAGTCTGGACTTCGACCGTGTCTGCATGTTAAAAGTTTTGCTTATCATTTCTTGTCGGAAATTACATGTTTATCATCTTAAGTCTAAACGCGTATAATATTGCAATAATTGCATAGATAGTGTATAGACAAAATTCATATCTTAGCGTATCTGTTACTGTAAACTTTTCCTGACATCTTCCGAAAATTCCTCCGTGATTTATGGAATTTTGGTATTATATATACATATGTAAATTATGTATTGAAGAGTACCAATCTAAATTCTATAATTTATTTCATATCAAAAATCATCTCTCTAATTATATAAGATGGATCCCGTATCTAGTTCAAATTCCTTAAACTCCGACAGCTATTCCGATATGGATATTCACCTGAATTCCGAAGACAGTGTAACCGGAATGGATCAACCAATCAGCCATCACCTATTCTGGATGAATTGGGGATGGATTCGTAGCCTACTTAATTATTGGAGATAAGAAGAAGGCGGTCCCTTCCATCCACCACATTGCCCTCTTGGCGAAGAACCTGAAGCACTTACCGGCGAACCTGTTCGAGACACCATTTTCTCTCTCATTTCCAGAGTATCTCATCACGATAATATACTATCTCAAATCCTGGATCTTATTCATCTGCTCGTTCGAACCGCCAATCATCCCGGTGTAGTAGAAGAAGTCAACAAGCTTCGCGCTCGGGTAGTGACTTTGGAGAATATAGTGCAAAGGTTACAAGCACCAGTAGCATCACCGACATCAACAATACCACCATCAGCAACACCAACAGTACCATCACCACCACCAATAACAACATCCGCATCCCACACCTCAACATCACAATCTGTACCTCGAACATCAACGTCATATGCCCCATAGATACCAAAGAATACCAACAACAACAAACGATGAAGTATTGATTCATAACTTCACCGAAGAAATATTCTGCAGAGAATATGTAGTGTCAAAAAGTTTTAGAGATTACTTATTCTAGTTCTATTTATAAACCAGATGAATGAGCGAATAGAAATGATGAAATAAAACCCTGATCGGAATGGTGCACGATTTACAAGCTAGATCTGTTAGTAGCAGCACCGTCAGTACCATCAGCATCGTCAGCATCAACAGCATCTACAACAACCACAAGCTCCGCCAGATCCATAATCACCGCAAACATCATCACTAATCAACAACGCATATATCGTATCAACGAGTTATGAAGTATTAACTCATTCCCTCTAAAGAAATTATATGTATATTTTATATGAATTCTGAGATCAAAATAAATCTTTTCGTACTAAGCTATTATGTGTGAATCTTAACTAGTAGGTACTACTCGGTTAATTCATATTACTAATATGCTATGATGTACATCCTTCGTTAACGACTTAACCATTGTTAACTACAGTCTCTGTTTCAACTTAATGAAATCCATTTCATAATAAACCAAGTGTATTATTCAATTACATAATTGATTTTACATTTTCATTTTCGATATACTCGAAACTTTCCAGAAAACATCATATGTGCCTTGTAAGGTTCACAAATATTCCACGAGCATCAACATCCTTCACCGAGGAATAAGAATGAATAATGAAGTATTGATTACATTAGTGAAATACTCTGCGAAGATTATGAAATCTTTAGTATTTTAGAGATTATTCATTTCTAATCCAGCCAAAAATCAAATGAGCTTAATATGATATTAATTCATTAAATATGTATTACATCTGAAGAAAATATACATACATATATTTTCATAAAGGCTGTAATAAAATTCTCTGGTACAAAATATTACTTGTGAAACTTTTAACGGGTAGGTAATACCCGAAAGATATATAAATTCACAAGTAATATGTTACATTATTCAATTCTGATTCAAAAAATCATCAACTATACTCACTACTTTCACAACGATATACATTCTTTCCGAGAAATCAAAACAACCATCCACATCCAAATTTGATTACATATTCTGATTTTGAAAAATCATAATCCAAGCTAAGATTTAACAGAAAACATCACTCTTAGATTCTTACATCTTTCAAAGCTATACTTTGACTTCAAAACTGTGCTAGAACATCACTTCTATTCATAAACCCTAAAAAAAAAAAATATGTGTATCATTCAAAAGTTCTATAACATCATATGTATCTTGACAATTACAATCTTCATGCAAACCCTTCAAACTTTTGAAAACACCTCGGATTGATAACCGACGATTCGGTTATGATAACTTTGAATGTTGATGAAGCAGCAAAAACTGTAAACAATCTTAACAGCTAAAAGTTTGATGATAAAGAATAGTGTGTTGGCAAAACTCAGAAAAAAGAAGGTTTGGAACTGGAAAACGGATTGAGCAAACCATGAAGGAGGCTGTGGACAAATCACAAAGACTAAACTTTCCTTTAAAGAATCCAAATGATTCAGTATCTGCTGAAGATATTAACGAATACCTTGCTCCTGACTCTAAACCTTCACAGACAAATCTTCTTCACCATCCGTTGATATTAGAAATTCTAAGATATTATCATATCTTTCATTATAAATATCTTCGATATTTCTGAAGATATCTTCATAACTATCATTGTCCGAGATTATTTATCTCTTCACGTTATCTGTGTAATATCATAAAAGAAACTGTTTTAGTTTCTAGATTCTGAAAAAAAAATTCGAATTTAAAATACAAATGTTTTTGAAGTAGTGTTTGGGAACTGAAGCATGAGTTAGTATAATATAATGACACCTGATCAACGTGATTATATTACAGTAAGTCATGCTGAGTTTCTAATGGAACGTGATAAAGGTTTACAGATCATACCCTCATCATGAACCATGTTACATAACTCTTTCATTCTATATAATCTCTAAAAATATCAAGAAAATATTTTCTTAATGATTCCATCTTTTTCGAGGTATTCTGGAAATTTGACAAGTCAGATTGTGCTATTACCATTTCTTTCTTAGAACATTAGTTATGTTCATCTGAAACTTCATACCTACGAATTCTGGACCATTATCCGCTTGACTTAAGGTCGGGAAGAGATAACGAAAGCATGAAGCTTCGAAATATAATGGAGAATATAAAGCCCGATAACAACCCTGAAATTACAAACCGTGTATATCAATGCGTATAGCAATATAAAGACACGGGAGAATGAAAAACACTATAACCCCAAGGTAATAGTAGAAGAAAATAAATTCCTCTGGTGGCAGATGAAAAAGAAGAATGAAGCATACGATAGCCAGGAAAATATCAAGAATCAGAACTGGATTAAGTATTTTCACAATCTATTGGGATGTATGAAATAAGAAAGAAGATTATAGGAGTGGTGAAAATAAATGAAACGGAATTGGTCAATTTATAGCGAAATATCAGACATAGCAATCGAGGCAGATTACGCATTTAATCAAAGAAAATCCTAATTTCTGCAAATTCCGAAGAATCAAATCTTATATAGATTATGAAGATTTTCTATTCCTTAAATTCCGAAAATCAATCATTAATACGTCAAAAGTTAAGATGAATCTCTATTCCCTCATTTCACTTTATTACGATAACTTCTCTCATACGCTTCGAGTAATCGGATTGTTTTATCCGTGTTATTCAATGGTGATAAAACTCTATTTATCGACTCATATTCGTTATGAAAATATTGTTTATTGTTAGCCATGACGACCTCACTCAAATTTCGGGATGAAATTTCTTTAACGGGGAGGTACTGTGATGACCCGGAAATTTCTAACCAAATTTAAACTTAATCTTTAACGTTTTCGACACGATAAGCAAAGTCTATGAAGTTGAATCTCAAAATTTTAGAACTGTTTCATGTATTCAATTACATTTGACTGCTCTCGACGATTCATGAACAATTATATGCATGTATATATATATATATATGTACAAGTAAAAACGACTTTCCTACAGTAAAACACTATTTGCTACAGTAAAAATGACTTTGCTACAGTAAAATACTATTTGCTACAGTAAAACACTAATTACTACAGTGAAACCGTACTTTGCTACAGTGCTACAGTGAAAACGTCTTTGCTACAGTAAAACGTACTTTGCTACAGTGCTACAGTGAAAATACAGTAAAACACTGTTTGCTACAGTAAACACTATTTGATGTCGACGAACTAGCAAACAAAAACGGATAAGGCGGCCATGCGATTGCATGGCAAAAACACTGAAAACTCATGCGATCACATGAGGTACTGTAGCAGGCCACATACTATAAAAGCTCGATCTGGTCTCCACATACTATTATTATTTATTATATTATTATTATTATTATTATTATTATTATTATTATTATTATTATTATTATTATTATTATTATTAAGATTAATATTATTATTATTAATCTTATTATAATATTATTATTAGTAGTATATATACATAAAATACTACGACGAGGTTATGAGCGTGTCACCTTCAAAATGGGTTTTTGAGCGGGATAGAGCTAAGGAAATTATGGGTTATTGCCAAGGAGGTTATGGGTAATGTTCGAGGGTATATTTGTGAATCAAATCTAGTGTTTTTCATCTTCGTTGCGTCTACATACTTTTCTGCAATATTGAATCACAATATTGATACGTGAGCATTCATATCTTATCTTTTATATATTAAATGTGTATCCATGTCTAGTGCTCGAGTATATATATTTATATATGCTTGTATGCTAAATTTTGTCGTTAAAAAGTTTATAATGAATCACGAATTAAATACATATATTACTGGTAAAAGGTATATGATATACATATTTTTGGAAAGCTGGCGAAAAATCAATAACTTTTCATTTAGATATCGAATAATTTCGATGAACGGATTAAAAGATATGATCAACTGAATTATTATTTACGTTAATTGAAATTGCTTTTGAATCTGTAATTAAGATTTAAATAACTCATTTATAAGATTGATAAATTGGATTTTTGAATATTACCAACCGAGTAAATGAATCCTTATATTAGGTACGTCTCGTTTTTGTTAAACTATTGTCAAAATTGACTTTTTGAAATGACTTTGGATAACTTTTGTATGTCGATATCGAGCATTAGGATTGTGATACACTATGACCTGACCTAGCTTGATAGACAATTGTTGACCAACATATGTTCTCTAGGTTGAGATCTACGGTTATTTGGTATTTCAAGTTTCGGTCACATTTCGGTGAACGACTTTATGTACTGCTAAGATGAGTTTCATTTGCTCCCTTTTTAATTACTTTTGCAATCTATATTTTTGGGCTGAGAATACATGTAATTTATTTTAAACGCAATGGATACAAGTACATACTAAATTCTACACTGAGTTTGAACCGAAAATCCCTTAGCTTTGGTAACTAGTAACTGCCGGTTATAAGAACTGGTGGGCGCGAGTAGTTATATATGGATCCATAGGGCTTGATATCCCCGTCCGAGCTAGAGCACTAGCCTTTTAATGGACGTATGCTATTTGAGAAGCGTACACGTTGGTTTGCGTGTATTATTAAGATGATTATACAAAGGGTACAAATTATATATACTTTAAGTTTAGTTACCAGGGTGCTCAATTTCGTAGAATATTTTGATAAATGTTTCTGGATGAAACAACTGAAATCTTGTGATCCACCTTTATGTACAGATTATGCAAAACATTAAAACTATGAACTCACCAAACTATGAACTCACTTGTTAGCATGTTTATTCTCAGGTGCCCTAGAAGTCTTCTGCTGTTTGCTTATATGTTAGACAAGCTATGTGCATGGAGTCTTACATGGCATATTTTTCAAGGAAACGTTGCATTCACCAAATCATCACCATGTATCTTATTTTGACTGCATTGTCAACGGAAGTACTATTGTAAACTATTATTTACGGTGATTGTCTATATGTAGAAATCATCAGATGTCGAAAACCTTTGATTTAAATATTCATTTATGGTGTGCCTTTTCAAAAGAATGCAATATTTACAAAACGTATCATATAGAGGTCAAATACCTCGCAATGAAATCGATGAATGACGTGTTCGTCCATATGGATTTAGAGCGATCGTCACAGTTTCTGATGCTCAGATTTGACCTTAGAACACGTTAAACATTCTCCTACGTATTTAGCAACATCAGCTTTCATGCCCGGCCACCAAAAATGTTTCTTGAGATCCTTGTACATCTTTCCCGTTCCAGGGTGTATTGAGTATCTGGTTTTATGAGCTTCTCTAAGTACCATTTCTCTCATATCTCCAAATTTTGGTACCCAAATTCTTTCAGCCCTATACCGGGTTCTGTCTTCCTGAATATTAAGATGCTTCTCCGATCCTTTGGGTATTTCATCCTTTAAATTTTCCTCTTTTAAAACTCCTTGTTGCGCCTCCTTTATTTGAGTAGTAAGGTTAATGTGAATCATTATATTCATAGCTTTTACTCGAATGGGTTCTCTGTCCTTTCTACTCAAAGCGTCGGCTACCATATTCGCCTTTCCCGGGTGGTAACGAATCTCAAAGTCGTAATCATTCAACAATTCAATCCACCTGCGCTGCCTCATGTTCAGTTGTTTCTGATTAAATATGTGTTGAAGACTTTTGTGGTCGGTATATATAATACTTTTGACCCCATATAAGTAGTGCCTCCAAGTCTTTAATGCAAAGACAACCGCGCCTAATTCTAAATCATGGGTCATATAATTTTACTCGTGAATCTTCAATTGTCTAGACGCATAAGCAATTACCTTCGTTCGTTGCATTAATACACAACCGAGACCTTGCTTTGAAGCGTCACAATATATCACAAAATCATCATTCCCTTCAGGTAATGACAATATAGGTGCCGTAATTAACTTTTTCTTTAACAATTGAAACGCTTTCTCTTGTTCATCCTTCCATTCAAATTTCCTCCGTTTATGCATTAATGCAGTTAAGGGTTTTGCTATTCTGGAAAAATCTTGGATGAACCTTCTGTAGTAACCAGCTAGTCCTAAAAATTGGCGGTTATGCTTCGAAGTTTTCGGGGTTTCCCATTTTTCAACGGTTTCAATCTTTGCTGGATCCACCTGAATACCTTCTTTGTTCACTATGTGACTGAGGAATTGAACTTCTTCCAACCAAAATGCACATTTTGAAAACTTACCGTACAGTTTTTCTTTTCTCAACAACTCTAGCACTTTTCTTAAATGTTCTTCATGCTCTTGATCATTCTTCGAGTAAATAAGTATGTCATTGATGAAAACAATGACAAACTTGTCAAGATATGGCCCACAACTCGGTTCATGAGGTCCATGAACACAGCTGGTGCGTTCGTCAATCTAAACGGCATAACCATAAACTCGTAATGACCGTAACGCGTCCTAAAAGCAGTCTTTGGAATATCATCCTCCTTCACCCGCATTTGATGATACCCAGAACGTAAATCAATCTTCGAATAAACCGACGAGCCTTGTAGTTGATCAAATAAGTCGTCGATTATCGGTAGTGGGTAGCGGTTCTTGATGGTAAGTTTGTTCAACTCTCGGTAGTCGATACACAACCTAAATGTACCATCCTTCTTCTTGACAAACAAAACATGTGCTCCCCACGGTGATGTGCTTGGTTAATGAAAATACGCTCTAAAAGTTCTTGTAATTGGCTTTGAAGTTCCTTCATTTCGCTAGGTGCGAGTCTGTATGGAGCACGAGCTATTGGTGCAGCTCCCGGTACAAGTTCTATTTGAAATTCAACGGATCGGTGTGGAGGTAGTCCCGGTAATTCTTTCGGAAATACATCGGGAAATTCTTTTGTGACGGGAACATCATTGATGTTCTTTTCTTCAAAATTGACTTTCTCGACGTGTGCTAGCATAGCATAGCAACCTTTACTAATAAGATTTAACTTCGCGTTGCTCTTTTCTCCGTACACCATTAAGGGTTTTCCTTTTTCACGTATAATGCGAATTGCATTTTTGTAACAAACGATCTCTGCTTTCACTTCTTTCAACCAGTCCATACCGATTATCACATCAAAACTCCCTAACTCTACTTGTATCAAGTCAATCTTAAATGTTTCGCTAACCAGTTTAATTTCTCGATTTCGACATATATTATCTGCTGTAATTAATTTAGCGTTTGCTAATTCGAGTAAAAATTTATTATCCAAGGGCGTCGGTGAACAACTTAGTTTAGCACAAAAATCTCTACTCATATAGCTTCTATCCGCACCCGAATCAAATAAAACATAAGCAGATTTATTGTCAATGAAAAACGTACCCGTAACAAGCTCCGGGTCTTCCTGCGCTTCTGCCGTATTAATATTGAAAACTCTTCCGCGGCCCTACCCATTAGTATTCCCTGATTCAGGTAATTTCTACTAAAGTTGCCCAGTTTTCCGCATCCAAAACAAACTATGGCCGTATTATTTGTTCCGACATTATTTGTTCCTTTAGTTCTGTTATGCATTGGTCCGTAGATTTCGCACTTCTTCGTGCTATGACCATTTCTTTTACACCTGTTTCAAAATGTCGTGCAGAACCCTAGGTGATGCTCTTCACATCTTTGGCATGGCTGTTTTTGGTTTTTATTGCCATTGTTGTTATTGAGATTGTTGTTGGGATTGTTATTATTATTGTTGTTGTTGTTGTTGTTATTGTTGTTGGGCCAGTTATTGTAGTTGTTGTTAGGATGTGTGTTGAAGTTGTTGTTGCGATTGATGTTGTGGTTATTGGGATAGTTGTTGCGATTGTGGTTGTGATTGTTGTTGTTGTTGTATTGGTGACTCTTGTCATTGGTTTCTTCCCACTTTCTCTTGACTTGTTTCATGTTAGCCTCTTCGGTCGCCTGCTCTTTAATCCTTCCTTCGATCTGGTTCACTAATTTGTGAGCCATTCGAATTGCCTTTTGTATGGAGGCGGGCTCGTGTGAACTCACATCTTCTTGAATTCTTTCCGGTAACCCTTTTACAAATGCGTCGATCTTCTCTTCTTCATCTTCAAACGTTCTGGGATACAATAGGCACAATTCTGTGAATCGTTGTTCGTACGTGGTGATATCGAAACCTTGCGTTTGTAATCCTCTAAGCTCTACCTTGACCTTATTAACCTCGTTCCTGGGACGATACTGCTTGTTCATCAATTGCTTGAATGCTGACCATGGTAGTGCGTAAGCAGCATCTTGTCCTACCTGCTCGAGATAGGTATTCCACCACGTTAACGTCGTACCCGTGAAGGTATGCGTAGCGTACTTAACTTTGTCCTCTTCAGTACACTTACTTATGGAAAACACTGATTCGACCTTCTCGATCCACCGTTTCAATCCAATTGGTCCTTCGGTTCCATCAAATTCCAAAGGTTTGCAGGCAGTGAATTCTTTGTAGGAGCATCCTACACGATTTCTTGTGAAATTAGTTCCACTGCTAGATCCAGAGTTATTGTTATTTTACATTGCAGCCAGTACTGCGGCTATGTTTGCTGCAAGGAAAACACGAAAGTCTTCCTCACTCATGTTCAAGTTCTGACGAGTCGCCGGTGCCATTTCCTTCAAAATAGCCAAAAGAATTGAGTTAATCATATAGAATTTAAGAGTAGTCAATAGTATTACATAGCATAATATGAACTTATTTATAAAAGCTTTTTCTTCATATTAGCATTTTATAGTTTTAATTCGGGTAGCACCTACCCGTTAAGTTCATACTTAGCAGCTATTATACAATTCAACTACTACGATTCTATATGAAAAACTTATTGCAATAATATTTCGCGTTCAAACTTTATACAATATTTTACAAACTTACAATACCGCTATAATACATATAGGATGAAATATAGCACATAATAACTTTGCTACTCGGCCGCTATGAAGGCAATTCTAGTTAATACGCAAGTTGTTCAGCAAAAGAAATAAAGACACGTAATTCATAAGTCCATAAACAAGTCATGCATTCAGGTTTTACTAAGATGACTTCCCATCCTTGATCTTGTGGAAAGTAACCGTTATGACCATTGGCTAGGCAGCATGTTGTAATGTCGTCAAAAAGACGAGGGTTTCGTAATGTCCAACTGCCCCGTAATAATCTAAAAACCTTGTTTCTCACCCCAACTACTGAATCCGTCACTTGTGGGAAGGTTTTATTTAAAAGTTGAAATCCAATGTTCTTTTTCTCACTTTGGTAAGAAGCGAACATCACTAACCCGTAAGCATAACATGCTTCTTTATGTTGCATGTTAGAAGCTCTTTCTAACTCATGAAATCCTATGTTGGGATATGTTGAGTCAAAATAGGTTCTTAACCCGTAGCGTAAAATTGCATTTGGGTTCCCCGCATTTAACATTTTAAAGAAAACACGACATAACTTACGGTCTCCCCAATGTGATATACCCCACCTATCAAAGGAAAGCCTTTTATAAACTAAGGCATTTCTGGAAAGTCTTTCAAATGTTTGACAAGTTAATTTCGCCATAACTAAATGTGCTGATGAATTCTGACCGACTCTAGACAAGATTTCCTCAATCATATCCTCTGGTAGGTCTTCTAAAATATTCGGTTGTCTACCCTTAATGTCCATTTTGTTTTTATACTGTAAAATAGACAAGGATTAGATTCGTAAAAGATAATTAACAAACAATACAAGCTGTTTTTACATAGAATATAAAATTACAAGCACACTACAATACATATAATACACAACATGATTACAACCCTCTAATCTGAATCACTGGTTTCTTCTTCTCCGGACTTGGTTCGTTTTCCTAATTTTCTAGGGATATATGGTGTTCCTCTAATACGAGCCATCGTTTTCCACAATGGTTTAGAAAAACCTGGTGGTTTAGAGGTTTCCGGGTTATTGTTACACTTTAGGAAATACGGACATTGCCGATACATATAAAGTTCATCGGGGTTGGAATCAGGTTTCTCTATTTTTATACCTTTTCCCTTATTATTTTCTTTTGCTTTATTAAATTGGGTCGAGGTAATTTCTATAACATCATCGGAATCCTCATCGGGATCCGATTCATCGGAAAATTGGTAATCTTCCCAATATTTTGCTTCCTTGGCGGAAACACCATTGACCATTATTGACTTTGGTCCGTTGGTTGAGGATTTTCTTTTATTTAATCGATTTACAGAAGGTATCAATATTTCTTCCTCCGGAACCTCTTCCTCTTATGGTTCCTCCTCTTCCGGTTCCTCTTTTTTCGGTTCCTCTTCTTCCGGTTCTTCTTCTTCCAGTTCCTCTTCTTCCGGTTCCTCCTCTTCCGGTTCCTCTTCGGGAATTTGTGAATCTTCCTAAAGTATATTCGACTCTTCATTATTATTAGGTGAGTTGATGGGATTTGTACTAGTGGTGGACATCTATCACACAATATCAAACACATTAAGAGGTTAATATATCACATAATATTTACATGTTAATAATATATATAGTTTCCAACAAAAGTGTTAAGCAATCGTTTTTAGAGAAAACACGGTCGAAGTCCAGACTCACTAATGTATCCTAACAAACTCGATAAGACACACTAATGCAAATTTTTGGTTCTCTAAGACCAACGCTCGGATACCAACTGAAATGTCCCATTCATATTGATTATAAACGTTCCATATTAATTGATTTCGTTGCGAGGTTTTGACCTCTATATGAGACGTTTTTCAAAGACTGCATTCGTTTTTAAAACAAACCATAACCTTTATTTTATCGACAAGGTTAAAAGGACACCACCTAGATTATCAGAAATGATAATCTAAAAATATCACACTTACACACTACCAATACATATTGGTTTACAATATTAATATGTTACAACAAAGTAAATTTCGAATGCAGTTTTAAACAATATTATACAAGCATGCTGACTCCAAATCTTGTCCATATATTAGCATGCAACAGCGGAAGCTCTTAATAATCACCTGAGAATAAACATGCTTTAAACGTCAACAAAAATGTTGGTGAGTTATAGGTTTAACCTATATATTTATCAAATCATGATAATAGACCACAAGATTTCATATTTCAATATACATCCCATACATAGAGATAAAAATCATTCATATGGTGAACACCTGGTACCCGACATTAACAAGATGCATATAAGAATATCCCCTATCATTCCGGGACATCCATCAGACATGATAAAACAACATCGAAGTACTATAGCATCCGCTACAACGGATGGGGTTTGTTGGGCCCAATAGATCTATCTTTAGGATTCGCGTCAATTAGTAGACTGGTTTACTAATTCTTAGGTTACCAAGTAAAAGGGGCATGTTCAGCTTCGATTGTTCAACCATATAAAGTAGTTTCATGTACTTGTGTCTATTTTGTAAAACATTTATAAAGCTGCATTATTCTCATCCCAAAAAATATTAGATTTTAAAAGTAGGACTATAACTCACTTTCACAGATTTTTACTTCGTCGAGAAGTAAGACTTGGCCACTGGTCGATTCACGAATCTGTAACAAATATGTACATATATATCAAAGTATGTTCAAAATATTTTTACAACATTTTTAATACGTTTTAATGTTTTTAAGTTTATTAAGTCAGCTGTCCTCGTTAGTAACCTACAACTAGTTGTCCATAGTTAGATGTACAGAAATAAATTGATATATACTATCTTGACCCAATCCACGACCCAGTGTATACACGTCTCAGGCTAGATCACAACTCAAAGTATATATATTTTTGGAATCAACCTCAACCCTGTATAGCTAACTCTAACATTACTGAATATAGAGTGTCTATGGTTGTTCCAAATAATATATATATGGGTCGATATGATATGTCAAAACATTTGCATACGTGTCTATGGTATCCCAAGATTACATAATATATTAGAATACATGTATAATACAATACAAGTTAGCTAGGATATGATTAATATAGATTTGTTACCAATTTTCACGTAGCTACAACAAGCAAAAATATCCAATCTTGTTTTACCCATAACTTCTTCGTTTTAAATCCGTTTTGAGTGTTTCAAGTTGCTATGGTTTCATATTGAACTTAAGTTTATGAATCTAAACAGAAAAAGTATAAGTTTATAGTCAGAAATACAAGTTACAAGTCATTTTTGTAAAGGTAGTCATTTCAGTCGAAAGAACGACGTCTAGATGACCATTTTGAAAAACATACTTCCACTTTGAGTTTAACCATGATTTTTGGATATAGTTTCATGTTCATAAGATAAATTATTTTCCCAGAAGAACAACTTTTAAATCAAAGTTTAACATAGTTTTTAATTAACTAACCCAAAACATCCCGCAGTGTTACTACGACGGCGTATATCCGGTTTTACGGTGTTTTTCGTGTTTTCAGGTTTTAAATCATTAAGTTAGAATATCATATAGATATAGAACATGTGTATAGTTGATTTTAAAAGTCAAGTTAGAAGGATTAACTTTTGTTTGCGAACAAGTTTATAATTAACTAAACTATGTTCTAGTGATTACAAGTTTAAACCTTCGAATAAGGTAGTTTTATATATATGAATCAAATGATGTTATGAACATCATTACTACCTCAGGTTTTGTGGATAAACCTACTGGAAATGAAAAAAATAGATCTAGCTTCAAAGGATCCTTGGATGGCTTGAAAGTTCTTGAAGCAAAATCATGACACGAAAACAAGTTCAAGTAAGATTTCCACTCGAAATAAGATTGTTAAAGTTATAGAAATTGAATCAAAGTTTGAATATGAGTATTACCTTATATTAGAAAGATATATTACTGTAAATAAGAAAGATTTCTTGAGGTTGGATGATCACTCAAAGTGGATTTGCAAGATTGGAAGTAAGCTAGCAAGATTGGAAGTGTTGTTGGTGTGTTCTTGAGTAGTTGTTTTATAACTTGGTTTATGTATGGATTTATGAACTAGATTGAGCTAGATTTTATTGAAGATGATGAAGAACACTTAGAATAATGGAAGAACACTTGAGAGAGAGTAGTTTGATTCAAGAAAATTGCAAAGTGAAAGTGTTTGTGGTACTCCATCTTCACGTGAATTAGGGGTGGCAATATAGTCTTCATTAGTTTGTAATCTTGTGAGATATTTGATGTGGTAGCGTGGGGGTACGTGATAGTACTATATTTTACTACAAAATACGTTACAAATTACACAAGTTTTAATTATTTATTTACAAATGGGATATACCTAAACCTTGCTACAACACTATAGGCAGTGTACCTAATCGTAGAGTAGTATAGTTTTTAGTAAGTCCGGTTCGTTCCACAGGGAGCTGGCTTATTTCACACTATATTTTAAACAATTATATTCGTACAAAATGTATTATATTAATAATATATAAAAGGGGGTTTTACCGTTTAATGACCGGTTTGTCGATTTTATATTTTAAGCGAAGCGTAAAGTAAATGACGATATTTAACTAACAATATAAAATAAATAACAATAATTAAAATGACAATAAATAAAAGTACGAGGAAAAATGAAATAAAATATATTATGCTTATTTAAACTTTCGTAATCATGATGTTTGACGTGTTGATTTTAGTTTTATGCCCATGGGTTAATTGTCCTTTGTCCTGGATTATTTAATATGTCCGTCTGGTTTTTGTCCATAACAGTCCATCGGTCATAAATTTAAAGTGCGAGTGTCCTCGTCAAATTATCCTTATACCCGAAGTCAAATATTTCAACTAATTAGGGACTTAAACTGTAACAAGGTTTTAATACTTTGTTTAATAATTACACCAGGTTATCGACTGCGTGTAACCCAAGGTTTTAATACTTTGTTATCAATTATGCCAAGTGTTCTTGTACATAATTTCACCCATATTTTAATAATTCCATAGACTATTAATCCATTCCCGTATCCGGTTAAATGAACGATTATTCGTACATATAAATATCCCGCCCATCGTGTCCGATCGAGTGTATGTGGTTATTTATAGGTACGTCCAATTGTAAATCTTTATATTAAAATTAACAAACTATCATTTAGTTAAACAAATATAAAGCCCATTAATAGCCCATAGTCTAATTTCCACAAGTGTCGTTCTTTTGTCCAAACCCCAATTATGGTACAAAGCCCAATTACCCCGTCTTTAATATTTAGTCCAACATCATGATTACTTTGGCTCAAATAAGCATAATAATAACTTAAGTACGAGACATTAATTTAAAAAGGAGAACATAACTTACATTGAGTATTTATCGCGTAGTGTTACACGGACAACATTTTGACTTCAAAAACCCATAAAAATAACTTTTACATAACCCGAACTAATCTAATATAAAACTACCCTATACTATATATATTATATATATATTTATTTATTTATTTATTACAGAGTATTATTATTATTATTTATTATATATAAACTCGGCAGAATGCATGGCCTTTTATAGGCGTTTTGATTTCTGACAGCTCCGCGAGTCGTGGAGTTTTTGGCCTTCAAACTCCGCGAGTCGTGGAGTTTGAAAATCCAGCTCAGGATCCTTTGTCTCATAGCTTCTCGACATGATTATATATATATTTATAATATATAAATAATTTATATAATTATTTATATATTATATTTTATTCTTATGCATAGTTGACTCATAATTTTTGGTCCATTGCGTCGGGCGTTGATAGTTGACTCATGTCCCGGTTCCAGATTTTCGAACGTCCTTGCGTACAATTTAATATCTTGTACTTTGCGTTTTGTAACTTGTACTCTTGTCATTTTTAGACATTTTTCATCAATAAATTGAACCTTTTGAATTGTATCTTGAACATTTGAGCTTTTTGGACGTTTGTGTCTTCAAATCTTCGTTTTCGCCTTTTGTCTTCGCACTTATTTATTTAAACAATTACAATGAAAATATAATACAATTACATATGAAAACCTATTATTTAGGAGGGATATTGCTATGAAATATACGTTCCTTTTTAGCCTTATCAAACATCCCCACACTTGAGCGTTGCTTGTCCTCAAGCAATACAGAACTTGAAATAAAAACATACATGAATCACTTTTTTATTCATCACACTTTGTACATCAGTGATTTTGATATGGTGGTATAAACAATGATAGTAACGATAGAACCATGGTTAAAGGTGGGTGTGTCATCCATAGTTGCCTCGGGTTTAGGTCAACGACACTTGCAATCAAATAGCCGATTTACTTTCGGTTTCTAAAGCAAAGTGCACATTTGAAAGGTGGTTTACAGTGTAACACCCCACCAAAATCGCCATTGACGTGGATGTTATCTCTGGTCCCAGTGCTCGGCTTGACTTCTAAGTAACAGCAGAGTTCTACAGCGGAAGTAAAGTATCTAAGTACCTGAGACAAAACATGCTTAAAAATGTCAACCAAAAAGGTTGAGTGAACAACATAGGTTTAATAATTATAACAAGTTTTAGACCACAAGATTTAAATAAGCGGTTTAATCAGTTCGGTAGTAGTACTGGTGTATATGATATCGATACTAACCATTAGTTACCCTAAACACATCACGTTCGTGTCGTTCATCGTTATTATGTATCCATTGACCAGCGATCATCAGGATAGAGACGTCACCCTCAATAGCGCTATCACAATAACTAAGCTTGCCTTTATACGTAGCAATTAACGATATCATGGTAGGGATTAAGCATGAATCAAAGCATGTTAGCAAACAGTTTGAACTAATCAAAGTAAAGTTTGAGTACTTGCGTCTAAACGTAAAACAGTTTAAAAGCAAGCATGTGTCTCACCCCAAAGTTATAAAGCAGTTAAGAAATACTAAAAAGAGGGGCTATGAAGTTCACCTTAATAGCAGATAGATATTCCACGCAAGTTATATGATCGGAGTGTTGAACACGGAGATCTCAACCTAGAGATATTATGTTCGATTAGTTAATGTCTAATAGACATAAACTTTGTTTATTAATATAGTAAACTATATTAACAGTAACCATTTTCGAGAAAAGTTATATCTATATAGGTGATAATATACTTAGTGTCATTAAGTGTTACTATATAGATAAGTGTATAAGTTATACTAATAATAGTATTATTCTTTAATTTATCAACTATTAAGTAATCTCATTACTACATGTGTTATATATATCCATACCTACATGTTACATATACATATAATCTTTATTATTATATTATGTATGTGTTTATAGCTATACTATATATGTCTATATTTTATGTATATGTTACATACATATTAGTGTAGAGGTGATACATATAGATATATACATAAATACTTATCATCTTTGTAATTTCTTATAACATATACATGATACATATACACACTCAAACATACATACACACGTACATATACATACATATATACTTTTACATATACACGTATGTATACATCTAAATATATACACACGCACATACCTACCTATATATATGTACATACATACGTATGCATGCATCAATCATGTATACCATTATCACTATTTTTTTACCTTAATCATAACATAAACATCTAACTCTTATCGTCTAATTTAATTTTATCATAATCTTAACCTTATAACTTATTAATCATTAACATAAAATCATAATCTCTTATTAATCTATAATCATAATCATACACCTTTTATCTTTTAACCTTATTACATACATATATATATTCACTAACACACCATTAATATCATTATCCATTAACTTAATCTTATTAATCATCACTAACTCATTAATATCCTTAATACTTTTGACTTCATGTTATAACTATAACCTTTATCTATTTATTTTTTTATAGTTCCTTATTAATCATAATCATAATCTTTATCTACATATTTAACAACTTAATCTCAATAATCAATAATCTTCCATGCGCAATATTTATGATCAACCATTATCCAACTTACTTAACTTTATTGATCACAAGCATCATCTATAATCTTTTAATCTTATCACAAGTTCATAACCTAATCACTTATTAATCATTAACCTTATTCATAATACTTTATAACCATAATACTTTATCTATTATTATCTAGTTCCATAATCATACTTAATCTTAATAACTTATTCATAACCTTTTAACGTTATCATTATCTTATTCCTTAATCAATATCATAATCGTAACTTGTATCCATACTTAGTTATATTACTAGTTCATAACTTTTCTATTATTCATACAACATAACCATGGTAATTAAAACAATTAAAGAGTATAATTAACACTAGGATTTAGGGTTACCTTAATAGGATAGAGATCAAGAAAAAGTGGTGATTATGAGGCTAAACTGAAACAGGAAAATCCAGCATCAATTACGACTCAAACGAATGGGTTTTTGGGCTGTTTTGGGTCACACAGATACAGCAGAAACAGACTGAAAAATGCAGCAACTTAAGTCGATATTTGGGGGCTGTTTAAGTGTCGATTCACAGCTGAAAAATAGGAGGATAAAGGGCTGTTGATAGCGTCAACTTACAGCAGGAAAAAGGCTGTAAAAGTGGAGAATTACAGCAGTAAAATCACAGCAACAATGGGTCGATTATGGCTGTCTTTTGATTACGTTTTGCAGCCAGAAAAAGGGCTGTTTATGTGGCGCTTTTACAGCAGGAAACACAACAGGAAAACAGCAAATCAGTAGGCGTTTAATGGCAGTTTACAGTGGATGAATGCAGCAGTAAGAATGACGACTGCAGAGGGGTTTTAGTGACTGTTTTAGGCTGAACAAGAGTGGCGATTAGGGGCTGTAGAAAATGGTAGATTGCAGGCCACTTTAGGAGCTGTTTGAAGGGCTGCTGTGGTGAGATGTAAGTCGATGTAGGTGGTGGGGAAAGAGGTGCAAACTGTCGACTAGAAGCAACCAAAAGAGAGGGATTAATGGTATTGTTTTTGTCGACTAAAAAAGAGGGAGTAGCTGGGAAGATTCTGTCGACTAAATCAAAGAAAAAGGGAGGTGGTTCTCAATGAGTTTATTTGTGATGTAGATTATGGAAAATCATGAAGTCCTTTTATAGATGACTAACTAGAGTTGTGATTAAATTAGAACTTGTGACTTACTTGATGACCAAGAACTTGAATTAGATTAGGATGCAAGTAATTAGGATTAGACTAGGATTTTATTAGCTTAATGATCAAGTTTATTTATTATATATATATTTTTTTTTTATATTTAATCAATCCTAGCCGAAATATTTATATAATTACATATATTTATTTATTTTTTTCGGCAAATCCAATATATTTATATATTCTATATATATATATATATATATATATATATATATATATATATATATATATATATATATATATATATATATATATATATATATATATATTAAGATTACATTTATTTAATACATTTTATTTAATCATGTACATTTTGTTCATGTCCTTTATTAATATTTACTCAGTTCCTAATAGTTTTTAGTTTATAAATATCAATTTTAAATTATACATATAGTTTATATTATTAATTTAGTATTAGGGTTAGGTTTAGGGTTTATAAGATTAGGGTTTTAATAATAACTACGATCATTTAATGCAAGCTAAAATTTTTAGTTCATTGGTCGTAACGGATAACAACCCTAAATTGATTGCACAGAGGAACAGATGAAAAACCCCAAGGACAATTTGGTAAATTTAGAAAGGAAAAAGTGAGGGTTGTTATAGTACCTCCCCGTTAATTTAAACTTCGTCCCGAAGTTTTAGGAAGACTTCTCGAATGCATCAACGGTTGAGAATAGATGTGGATATTTCCGCTTCATCTGGTCTTCACGTTCCCAGGTATACTCGGGGCCTTTTCGTGAATTCCAACGGATCTTAACAATAGGAAATATTGCCCTGTACTAAGCGTTTGAATCTTATGACCCATAGCTTATACAGGTTCTTCTATGTAGTGTATTTTATTATCAATGTAGAGGTCGTTCAAAGGAATAATATGAGTGTCACCTGACTAAGTTTTCTCAAAATGGATGAAGATGTCATACAAGCTTTTCAGTAAGCTGGGTGCATGAAACGCGGCATGAACATTACTAGGCTCTAAACCTCGAGAGTTTATGCCACAATACTAGGGCAGAAAAACAGATAGAAGTACGTGGAGATTATGGCCATGTAGTTTGATGCATGGCTTGTGTTTGATATAGTTGGTGTTTAGATTTTAGTTCCGGAAGATTAACCATAGGCATGATGCCTATGATTTTCGAGGAATGCGAAACGAGATGCCAGCCGAGGGGTCATTAATCTGGCTTATATGCAAAGCAAGTCATGATTACTAAGATGCCCTCTGGATGGTATGAGTGATTAATGAAAGATATCGTTCAATATATTATAATACATACGAACTTATCCTTGGAAATTGTTTTTTTTTTGGTAGCACGTTGTAGAATGTAACTTTATGATCAAGATTTCAGTTATATGTCGAATCAGAGGTCGAAACCTGACTAGGATAACATCAAGTTGCAACCCACGAAGTGAGATATTTGGAGTGAACAAATAAATGTCATATACATTTAAGGTAACTCTTTTAAAGAAGATAGCGAGGATCATAAATTATATTTCTGATAGGAAACGGCACGAAAGGTATGATCTGAGGAAGACGTTCTCGCTCAGACGGTGAGTTGATCTATCATTCACTTATGAGTTTAAGTGCGGATGAAAAGAAATATGAATCATTGGCTACAAAGAATAGTTTACACCAGGTTAGAAAATATCTGAAAAATGCTTTCTTATGCCAACAAGATATTAAATCATAGAATTGACGTTTTACGAAGTTGCTGTGGTTCAGCCGTGAGATATCTGAAGTAGAATCTTCTCAACGGTCAACCTTACAAGGGAAAAGTTACGGAGAACATAGAATTTCGAATGATGAACTCAATGGTATGTTTCGAAGGGCAAGAGGAGTTGTGATTACTACGTGGTGTAGAATAATGCGAATTTTTTTTTTTTATATAAACAAGCGATGAAAATTTTTATAGAAGTTTGAGTCGTTTAAGGTGACAATTTACAAAATAAACGAAGTTCTTAGTAAAACTAGAGTTATGTACAATATGTACTATTTTAAGTAAAATATCTTTTGAGTAAAATAATTGATTTGTAGAAGTGAGAGTAAAATTTTATATGTACTAGTCAAAAATAAGTAAGGGTAAATATTTTTTACTTTATTATATAAACATATACGATTTATAAAATTTGCACGAATGGTAGTAAATAAATTTATTTTATAGAATTTCGAGAGGATCGCACAGTAAAATAATGTAGGTAAAATTTTGGCAAACAGAATTTTTTTTTCATATTTTGGAGGTTACGAGTTGGAAAAAGATAGATGAAGATCAAGTGAATGATTTTTAAAAACATTGGGGGATATTTAAGCAAAAATGTTACGAGTTAATGAAAACCATTGAATTTTAAATGTGGTCCAAGTTCTTGGAATTCAAAACGTTCATGTGTGAAGCTGTTGCTGACAAGTGAGATATGAATGGTAGAGTATGAGAACGTGATAGTGAATGTGGTATTTATAATATCTTCGTTTGAATATTTAAATGAAAATCTTGCGGTTGGTTGTCGCTTATCTTCGACGGGTTTCCTAATGGGTTTATGAAAATCTACACTAGGAGCGTAATTGCAAATAACAGGAGGCATGCTTCGAAGAAGTTTCGGGGGTGTCACTTCAGGTCACTTAAGAACATGCATCCTTCCTTCCAGCGAGGATGTGATAATTAAGCGTCAAAGCGATAAGTTGTTTAAGAATGCAAAGCTTTACAACTTTTATGGCATAAGAGAATTTGTTAATCTACTCATGGGTATGAGATAGATAGTTTGGTTGAAACGAGCTACTCGTATATCTATAAATCAGATGTTGATTAACCTTCATGTAATAACATGAATGGCTTGGAAGTTTCTCTTTGATTCACTTTCTATTCCATATGTCATGATATTGGAATTTCTATATGAATTACCATAATATAATCACGTCGGCCAAGCGTCATTATATTTCACTAATTCATATTTCCATTACAAGGTCACTCCATAAGGTCAGGACACGTGATCAAACTTAGATAGTTGACGTGAGAATGTTGAGTCATGAGTGACATCCCTTCGTGTGAGTCAAGGAATACTTTGAATCACAATGACGAAGTCAGGTCATAGGATATGTATGGATATGATAACAATCACATATTAGCTGATCCTTCAGAGTCAGGATTATGCAAGATGATAGGGTTTTGGCTTGACATCCTTTGGAAAGGATACATAATGTCAGAAGAGGTAAAAGCATGTAGTAAGATGGATTGGCAGTATAAAGATTAAGGGAAAGCACTTAAAACTAAGGCAGGAAAGGTTATAGACCTAAAGATTGCTAAGGCACCCACATAAGGAACACATAGAATGCAATCCTGGTTCTCTATAACATGCCTTGGCTCTCCTAAATTATATATTGAGATAGGTATGGTGGCATTCTATTGTTGGAATGCAAATAAGTCATGGCTCTTATTCTAAGAGTCGGACGTGTAAGTATAGTTCCTATAGCAAAGTGTTTATAAAGATTTGAATGGTTTAGGAGTTCTAGGCATAACAAATATAAGTAAACTTAATGCACATAATCTAGAATGTAATGCAAATAATCAATGCAAATGAACAACTCGGTTATAGACTAGACTCACTAATGCATCCTAACTATTAATGTTAGTCACACTAATGTAACCTAGTTCCCTATAACCAGAGCTCTGATACCAACTGTAACACCCCGCCAAAATCGCCATTGACGTGGATGTTATCTCTGGTCCCAGTGCTCGGCTTGACTTCTAAGTAACAGCAGAGTTCTACAGCGGAAGTAAAGTATCTAAGTACCTGAGACAAAATAAGCTTAAAAATGTCAACCAAAAAGGTTGAGTGAACAACATAGGTTTAATAATTATAACAAGTTTTAGACCACAAGATTTAAATAAGCGGTTTAATCAGTTCGATAGTAGTGCTGGTGTATATGATATCGATACTAACCATTAGTTACCCTAAACACATCACGTTCATGTCGTTCATCGTTATTATGTATCCATTGACCAGCGGTCATCCGGATAGAGACGTCACCCTCAATAGCGCTATCACAATAACTAAGCTTGCCTTTATACGTAGCAATTAACGATATCATGGTAGGGATTAAGCATGAATCAAAGCATGTTAGCAAACAGTTTGAACTAATCAAAGTAAAGTTTGAGTACTTGCGTCTAAGCGTAAAACAGTTTAAAAGCAAGCATGTGTCTCACCCCAAAGTTATAAAGCAGTTAAGAAATAGTAAAAAGAGGGGCTATGAAGTTCACCTTAATAGCAGATAGATATTCCACGCAAATTATATGATCGGAGTGTTGAACACGGAGATCTCAACCTAGAGATATTATGTTCGATTAGTTAATGTCTAATAGACATAAAGTTTGTTTATTAATATAGTAAAATATATTAACAGTGACCGTTTTCGAGAAAAGTTATATCTATATAGGTGATAATATACTTAGTGTCATTAAGTGTTACTATATAGATAAGTGTATAAGTTATACTAATAATAGTATTATTCTTTAATTTATCAACTATTAAGTAATCTCATTACTACATGTGTTATATATATCCATACCTACATGTTACATATACATATAATCTTCATTATTATATTATGTATGTGTTTAAAGCTATACTATATATGTCTATATTTTATGTATGTGTTACATACATATTAGTGTAGAGGTGATACATATAGATATATACATAAATACTTATCATCTTTGTAATTTCTTATAACATATACATGATACATATACACACTCAAACATACATACACACGTACATATACATACATATATACTTTTACATATACACGTATGTATACATCTAAATATATACACACGCACATACCTACCTATATATATGTACATACATACGTATGCATGCATCAATCATGTATATCATTATCACTATTTTTTTACCTTAATCAGAACATAAACATCTAACTCTTATCGTCTAATTTAATTTTATCATAATCTTAACCTTATAACTTATTAATCATTAACATAAAATCATAATCTCTTATTAATCTATAATCATAATCATACACCTTTTATCTTTTAACCTTATTACATACATATATATATATTCACTAACACACCATTAATATCATTATCCATTAACTTAATCTTATTAATCATCACTAACTCATTAATATCCTTAATACTTTTGACTTCATGTTATAACTATAACCTTTATCTATTTTTTTTTTCTAGTTCCTTATTAATCATAATCATAATCTTTATCTACATATTTAACAACTTAATCTCAATAATCAATAATCTTCCATGCGCAATATTTATGATCAACCATTATCCAACTTACTTAACTTTATTGATCACAAGCATCATCTATAATCTTTTAATCTTATCACAAGTTCATAACCTAATCACTTATTAATCATTAACCTTATTCATAATACTTTATAACCATAATACTTTATCTATTATTATCTAGTTCCATAATCATACTTAATCTTAATAACTTATTCATAACCTTTTAACATTATCATTATCTTATTCCTTAATCAATATCATAATCGTAACTTGTATCCATACTTAGTTATATTACTAGTTCATAACTTTTCTATTATTCATACAACATAACCATGGTAATTAAAACAATTAAAGAGTATAATTAACACTAGGATTTAGGGTTACCTTAATAGGATAGAGATCAAGAAAAAGTGGTGATTATGAGGCGAAACTGAAACAAGAAAATCCAGCATCAATTACGACTCAAACGAATGGGTTTTTGGGCTGTTTTGGGTCACGCAGATACAGCAGAAACAGACTGAAAAATGCAGCAACTTAAGTCGATATTTGGGGGCTGTTTAAGTGTCGATTCACAGCTGAAAAATAGGAGGATAAAGGGCTGTTGATAGCGTCAACTTACAGCAGGAAAAAGGCTGTAAAAGTGGAGAATTACAGCAGTAAAATCACAGCAACAATGGGTCGATTATGGCTGTCTTTTGATTACGTTTTGCAGCCAGAAAAAGGGCTGTTTATGTGGCGCTTTTACAGCAGGAAACACAACAGGAAAACAGCAAATCAGTAGGCGTTTAATGGCGGTTTAAAGTGGATGAATGCAGCAGTAAGAATGACGACTGCAGAGGGGTTTTAGCGACTGTTTTAGGCTGAACAAGAGTGGCGATTAGGGGCTGTAGAAAGTGGTAGATTGCAGGCCACTTTAGGAGCTGTTTGAAGGGCTGCTGTGGTGAGATGTAAGTCGATGTAGGTGGTGGGGAAAGAGGTGCAAACTGTCGACTGGAAGCAACCAAAAGAGAGGGATTAATGGTATTGTTTTTGTTGACTAAAAAAGAGGGAGTAGCTGGGAAGATTCTGTCGACTAAATCAAAGAAAAAGGGAGGTGGTTCTCAATGAGTTTATTTGTGATGTAGATTATGGAAAATCATGAAGTCCTTTTATAGATGACTAACTAGAGTTGTGATTAAATTAGAACTTGTGACTTACTTGATGACCAAGAACTTGAATTAGATTAGGATGCAAGTAATTAGGATTAGACTAGGATTTTATTAGCTTAATGATCAAGTTTATTTATTATATATATATATTTTTTTTATATTTAATCAATCCTAGCCGAAATATTTATATAATTACATATATTTATTTATGTTTTTTCGGAAAATCCAATATATTTATATATTCTATATATATAGAATATATATATATATATATATATATATATATATATATATATATATATATATATATATATATATATATATATATATATATATATATATTAAGATTACATTTATTTAATACATTTTATTTAATCATGTACATTTTGTTCATGTCCTTTATTAATATTTACTCAGTTCCTAATAGTTTTTAGTTTATAAATATCAATTTTAAATTATACATATAGTTTATATTATTAATTTAGTATTAGGGTTAGGTTTAGGGTTTACAAGATTAGGGTGTTAATAATAACTACGATCATTTAATGCAAGCTAAAATTTTTAGTTCATTGGTCGTAACGGATAACAACTCTAAATTGATTGCACAGAGGAACAGATGAAAAACCTCAAGGACAATTTGGTAAATTTAGAAGGGAAAAAGTGAGGGTTGTTATAGTACCTCCCCGTTAATTTAAACTTCGTCCCGAAATTTTAGGAAGACTTCTCGAATGCATCAACGGTTGAGAATAGATGTGGATATTTCCGCTTCATCTGGTCTTCACGTTCCCAGGTATACTTGGGGCCTTTTCGTGAATTCCAACGGATCTTAACAATAGGAAATATTGCCCTGTACTAAGCGTTTGAATCTTATGAACCATAGCTTATACAGGTTCTTCTATGTAGTGTATTTTATTATCAATGCAGAGGTCGTTCAAAGGAATAATATGAGTGTCACCTGACTAAGTTTTCTCAAAATGGATGAAGATGTCATACAAGCTTTTCAGTAAGCTGGGTGCATGAAACGCGGCATGAACATTACTAGGCTCTAAACCTCGAGTGTTTATGCCACAATACTAGGGCAGAAAAACAGATAGGAGTACGTGGAGATTATGGCCATGTAGTTTGATGCATGGCTTGTGTTTGATATAGTTGGTGTTTAGATTTTAGTTCCGGAAGATTAACCATAGGCATGATGCCTATGATTTTCGAGGAATGCGAAACGAGATGCCAGCCGAGGGGTCATTAATCTGGCTTATATGCAAAGCAAGTCATGATTACTAAGATGCCCTCTGGATGGTATGAGTGATTAATGAAAGATATCGTTCAATATATTATAATACATACGAACTTATCCTTGGAAATAGTTTTTTTTTTTTGGTAGCACGTTGTAGAATGTAACTTTATGATCAAGATTTCAGTTATATGTCGAATCAGAGGTCAAAACCTGACTAGGATAACATCAAGTTGCAACCCATGAAGTGAGATATTTGGAGTGAACAAATAAATGTCATATACATTTAAGGTAACTCTTTTAAAGAAGATAGCGAGGATCATAAATTATATTTCTAATAGGAAACCGCACGAAAGGTATGATCTGAGGAAGACGTTCTCGCTTAGACGGCGAGTTGATCTATCATTCACTTATGAGTTTAAGTGCGGATGAAAAGAAATATGAATCATTGGCTACAAAGAATAGTTTACACCAGGTTAGAAAATATCTGAAAAATGCTTTCTTGTGCCAACAAGATATTAAATCATAGAATTGACGTTTTACGAGGTTGCTGTGGTTCAGCCGTGAGATATCTGAAGTAGAATCTTCTCAACGGCCAACCTTACAAGGGAAAAGTTACGGAGAACATAGAATTTCGAATGATGAACTCAATGGTATGTTTCGAAGGGCAAGAGGAGTTGTGATTACTACGTGGTGTAGAATAATGCGAAATTTTTTTTTTTATATAAACAAGTGATGAAAATTTTTATAGAAGTTCGAGTCGTTTAAGGTGACAATTTACAAAAGAAACGAAGTTCTTAGTAAAACTAGAGTTATGTACAACATGTACTATTTTAAGTAAAATATCTTTTGAGTAAAATAATTGATTTGTAGAAGTGAGAGTAAAATTTTATATGTACTAGTCAAAAATAAGTAAGGGTAAATATTTTTTACTTTATTATATAAACATATACGATTTATAAAATTTGCACGAATGGTAGTAAATAAATTTATTTTATAGAATTTCGAGAGGATCGCACAGTAAAATAATGTAGGTAAAATTTTGGCAAACAGAATTTTTTTTTCATATTTCGGAGGTTACGAGTTGGAAAAAGATCGATGAAGATCAAGTGAATGATTTTTAAAAACATTGGGGGATATTTAAGCAAAAATGTTACGAGTTAATGAAAACCATTGAATTTTAAATGTGGTCCAAGTTCTTGGAATTCAAAACGTTCGTGTGTGAAGCTGTTGCTGACAAGTGAGATATGAATGGTAGAGTATGAGAACGTGATAGTGAATGTGGTATTTATAATATCTTCGTTTGAATATTTAAATGAAAATCTTGCGGGTGGTTGTTTCTTATCTTCGACGGGTTTCCTAATGGGTTTATGAAAATCTACACTAGGAGCGTAATTGCAGATAACAGGAGGCATGCTTCAAAGAAGTTTCGGGGGTGTCACTGCAGGTCACTTAAGAACATGCATCCTTCCTTCCAGCGAGGATGTGATAATTAAGCGTCAAAGCGATAAGTTGTTTAAGAATGCAAAGCTTTACAACTTGTATGGCATAAGAGAATTTGTTAATCTACTCATGGGTATGAGATAGATAGTTTGGTTGAAACGAGCTACTCGTATATCTATAAATCAGATGTTGATTAACCTTCATGTAATAACACGAATGGCTTGGAAGTTTCTCTTTGATTCACTTTCTATTCCATATGTCATGATATTGAAATTTCTATATGAATTACCATAATATAATCACGTCGGTCAAGCGTCATTATATTTCACTAATTCATATTTCCATTACAAGGTCACTCCATAAGGTCAGGACACGTGATCAAACTTAGATAGTTGACGTGAGAATGTTGAGTCATGAGTGACATCCCTTCGTGTGAGTCAAGGAATACTTTGAATCACAATGGCGAAGTCAGGTCATAGGATATGTATGGATATGATAACAATCATATATTAGCTGATCCTTCAGAGTCGGGATTATGCAAGATGATAGGGTTTTGGCTTGACATCCTTTGGAAATGATACATAATGTCAGAAGAGGTAAAAGCATGTAGTAAGATGGATTGTGAAATGTCCCGTTCTTATTGATTAAAAGCGTTCCATACTAATTGATTTCGTTGCGAGGTTTTGACCTCTATATGAGACGTTTTTCAAAGACTGCATTCATTTTTAAAACAAACCATAACCTTTATTTCATAGATAAAGGTTTTAAAAAGCTTTACGTAGATTATCAAATAATGATAATCTAAAATATCCTGTTTACACACGACCATTACATAATGGTTTACAATACAAATATGTTACAACAAAATAAGTTTCTTGAATGCAGTTTTTACACAATATCATACAAGCATGGACTCCAAATCTCGTCCTTATTTAAGTATGCGACAGCGGAAGCTCTTAATAATCACCTGAGAATAAACATGCTTAAAACGTCAACAAAAATGTTGGTGAGTTATAGGTTTAACCTATATATATCAAATCATAATAATAGACCACAAGATTTCATATTTCAATACACATCCCATACATAGAGATAAAAATCATTCATATGGTGAACACCTGGTAACCGACATTAACAAGATGCATATATAAGAATATCCCCATCATTCCGGGACACCCTTCGGATATGATATAAATTTCGAAGTACTAAAGCATCCGGTACTTTGGATGGGGTTTGTTAGGCCCAATAGATCTATCTTTAGGATTCGCGTCAATTAGGGTGTCTGTTCCCTAATTCTTAGATTACCAGACTTAATAAAAAGGGGCATATTCGATTTCGATCATTCAACCATATAATGTAGTTTTGATTACTTGTGTCTATTTCGTAAAAACATTTATAAAAATTGCGCATATATTCTCAGCCCAAAAATATAAAGAGTAAAAAGGGCAAATGAAACTCACGCATATAAATATTGTAAAACGGTTAATAAAGCATTTGCATGTATTCTCAGCCCAAAAATGTAAAGAGTAAAAGGGAGCAAATAAACTCACTTTCACATATTTTTACTTCTTCGGGAAGTAAGACTTGGCCACTGGTTGATTCACAAACCTATAACAATATATACATATATATCAAAGTATGTTCAAAATATATTTACAACACTTTTAATATATTTTGATGTTTTAAGTTTATTAAGTCAGCTGTCCTCGTTAGTAACCTACAACTAGTTGTCCACAGTTAGATGTACAGAAATAAATCGATAAATATTATCTTGAATCAATCCACGACCCAGTGTATACGTATCTCAGTATTGATCACAACTCAAACTATATATATTTTGGAATCAACCTCAACCCTGTATAGCTAACTCCAACATTCACATATAGAGTGTCTATGGTTGTTCCGAAATATATATAGATGTGTCGACATGATAGGTCGAAACATTGTACACGTGTCTATGGTATCTCAAGATTACATAATATACAATACAAGTTGATTAAGTTATGGTTGGAATAGATTTGTTACCATTTTCACGTAGCTAAAATGAGAAAAATTATCCAATTTTGTTTTACCCATAACTTCTTCATTTTAAATCCGTTTTGAGTGAATCAAATTGCTATGGTTTCATATTGAACTCTATTTTATGACTCTAAACAGAAAAAGTATAGGTTTATAGTCAGAAAAATAAGTTACAAGTCGTTTTTGTAAAGGTAGTCATTTCAGTCGAAAGAACGACGTCTAGATGACCATTTTAGAAAACATACTTCCACTTTGAGTTTAACCATAATTTTTGGATATAGTTTCATGTTCATAATAAAAATCATTTTCTCATAATAACAACTTTTAAATCAAAGTTTATCATAGTTTTTAATTAACTAACCCAAAACAGCCCGCGGTGTTACTACGACGGCGTAAATCCAGTTTTACGGTGTTTTTCGTGTTTCCAGGTTTTAAATCATTAAGTTAGCATATCATATAGATATAGAACATGTGTTTAGTTGATTTTAAAAGTCAAGTTAGAAGGATTAACTTTTGTTTGCGAACAAGTTTAGAATTAACTAAACTATGTTCTAGTGATTACAAGTTTAAACCTTCGAATAAGATACCTTTATATGTATGAATCGAATGATGTTATGAACATCATTACTACCTTAAGTTCCTTGGATAAATCTACTGGAAAAGAAAAAAATGGATCTAGCTTCAACGGATCCTTGGATGGCTCGAAGTTCTTGAAGCAGAATCATGACACGAAAACAAGTTCAAGTAAGATCATCACTTGAAATAAGATTGTTATAGTTATAGAAATTGAACCAAAGTTTGAATATGATTATTACCTTGTATTAGAATGATAACCTACTGTAAGAAACAAAGATTTCTTGAGGTTGGATGATCACCTTACAAGATTGGAAGTGAGCTAGCAAACTTGAAAGTATTCTTGATTTTATGTAACTAGAACTTGTAGAATTTATGAAGAACACTTAGAACTTGAAGATAGAACTTGAGAGAGATCAATTAGATGAAGAAAATTGAAGAATGAAAGTGTTTGTAGGTGTTTTTGGTCGTTGGTGTATGGATTAGATATAAAGGATATGTAATTTTGTTTTCATATAAATAAGTCATGAATGATTACTCATATTTTTGTAATTTTATGAGATATTCATGCTAGTTGCCAAATGATGGTTCCCACATGTGTTAGGTGACTCACATGGGCTGCTAAGAGCTGATCATTGGAGTGTATATACCAATAGTACATACATCTAAAAGCTGTGTATTGTACGAGTACGAATACGGGTGCATACGAGTAGAATTGTTGATGAAACTGAACGAGGATGTAATTGTAAGCATTTTTGTTAAGTAGAAGTATTTTGATAAGTGTATTTAAGTCTTTCAAAAGTGTATAAATACATATTAAAACACTACATGTATATACATTTTAACTGAGTCGTTAAGTCATCGTTAGTCGTTACATGTAAGTGTTGTTTAGAAACCTTTAGGTTAACGATCTTGTTAAATGTTGTTAACCCAATGTTTATAATATCAAATGAGATTTTAAATTATTAAATTATCATGATATTATCATGTATGAATATCTCTTAATATGATATATATACATTAAATGTCTTTACAACGATAATCGTTACATATATGTCTCGTTTAAAAATCATTAAGTTAGTAGTCTTGTTTTTACATATGTAGTTCATTGTTAATATACTTAATGATATGTTTACTTATCATAGTATCATGTTAACTATATATATATCCATATATATGTCATCATATAGTTTTTATAAGTTTTAACGTTCGTGAATCACCGGTCAACTTGGGTGGTCAATTGTCTATATGAAACATATTTCAATTAATCAAGTCTTAACAAGTTTGATTGCTTAACATGTTGGAAAAATTTAATCATGTAAATATCAATCTCAATTAATATATATAAACATGGAAAAGTTCGGGTCACTACGGTACCTACCCGTTAAATAAATTTCGTCCCGAAATTTTAAGCTGTTGAAGGTGTTGACGAATCTTCTGGAAATAGATGCGGGTATTTCTTCTTCATCTGATCTTCATGCTCCCAGGTGAACTCGGGTCCTCTACGAGCATTCCATCGAACCTTAACAATTGGTATCTTGTTTTGCTTAAGTCTTTTAACCTCACGATCCATTATTTCGACGGGTTCTTCGATGAATTGGAGTTTTTCGTTGATTTGGATTTCATCTAACAGAATAGTGAGATCTTCTTTAGCAAAACATTTTTTCAAATTCGAGACGTGGAAAGTGTTATGTACAGCCGCGAGTTGTTAAGGTAACTCAAGTCGGTAAGCTACTGGTCCGACACGATCAATAATCTTGAATGGTCCAATATACCTTGGATTTAATTTCCCTCGTTTACCAAATCGAACAACGCCTTTCCAAGGTGCAACTTTAAGCATGACCATCTCTCCAATTTCAAATTCTATATCTTTTCTTTTAATGTCAGCGTAGCTCTTTTGTCGACTTTGGGCGGTTTTCAACCGTTGTTGAATTTGGATGATCTTCTCGGTAGTTTCTTGTATAATCTCTGGACCCGTAATCTGTCTATCCCCCACTTCACTCCAACAAATCGGAGACCTGCACTTTCTATCATAAAGTGCTTCAAACGGTGCCATCTCAATGCTTGAATGGTAGATGTTGTTGTAGGAAAATTCTGCTAACGGTAGATGTCGATCCCAACTGTTTCCGAAATCAATAACACATGCTCGTAGCATGTCTTCAAGCGTTTGTATTGTCCTTTCGCTCTGCCCATCAGTTTGTGGATGATAGGCAGTACTCATGTCTAGACGAGTTCCTAATGCTTGCTGTAATGTCTGCCAGAATCTTGAAATAAATCTGCCATCCCTATCAGAGATAATAGAGATTGGTATTCCCTGTCTGGAGACGACTTCCTTAAAATACAGTCGTGCTAACTTCTCCATCTTGTCATCTTCTCTTATTGGCAGGAAGTGTGCTGATTTGGTGAGACGATCAACTATTACCCAAATAGTATCAAAACCACTTGCAGTCCTTGGCAATTTAGTGATGAAATCCATGGTAATGTTTTCCCATTTCCATTTCGGGATTTCGGGTTGTTGAAGTAGACCTGATGGTTTCTGATGCTCAGCTTTGACCTTAGAACACGTCAAACATTCTCCTAAGTATTTAGCAACATCGGCTTTCTTACCCGGCCACCAAAAATGTTTCTTGAGATCCTTGTACATCTTCCCCGTTCCAGGATGTATTGAGTATCTGGTTTTATGAGCTTCTCTAAGTACCATTTCTCTCATATCTCCAAATTTTGGTACCCAAATCCTTTCAGCCCTATACCGGATTCCGTCTTCCCGAATATTAAGATGCTTCTCCGATCCTTTGGGTATTTCATCCTTTAAATTTCCCTCTTTTAAAACTCCTAGTTGCGCCTCCTTTATTTGAGTAGTAAGGTTATTATGAATCATTATATTCATAGATTTTACTCGAATGGGTTCTCTGTCCTTCCTTCTCAAGGCATCGGCTACCACATTTGCCTTCCCCGGGTGGTAACGAATCTCAAAGTCGTAATCATTCAATAATTCAATCCACCTACGCTGCCTCATATTCAGTTGTTTCTGATTAAATATGTGTTGAAGACTTTTGTGGTCGGTATATATAATACTTTTGACCCCATATAAGTAGTGCCTCCAAGTCTTTAATGCAAAAACAACCGCGCCTAATTCCAAATCATGCGTCGTAAAATTTTGTTCGTGAATCTTCAATTGTCTAGACGCATAAGCAATCACCTTGGTTCCTTGCATTAATACACAACCGAGACCTTGCTTTGATGCATCACAATAAATCACAAAATCATCATTCCCTTCAGGCAATGACAATATAGGTGCCGTAGTTAGCTTTTTCTTTAATAACTGAAACGCTTTCTCTTGTTCATCATTCCATTCAAATTTCTTCCCTTTATGCGTTAATGCAGTCAAGGGTTTTGCTATTCTGGAAAAGTCTTGGATGAACCTTCTGTAGTAACCAGCTAGTCCTAAAAACTGGCGTATGTGTTTCGGAGTTTTCGGGGTTTCCCACTTTTCAACAGTTTCTATCTTTGCCGGATCCACCTTAATACCTTCTTTGTTCACTATGTGACCGAGGAATTGAACTTCTTCCAACCAAAATGCACACTTTGAAAACTTAGCGTACAATTCTTCCTTCCTCAATACTTATAACACCTTTCTCAAATGTTCACCGTGTTCTTGGTCATTCTTTGAGTAAATAAGTATGTCATCAATGAAAACAATGACAAACTTGTCAAGGTATGGTCCACACACTCGTTCATAAGGTCCATGAACACAGCTGGTGCATTAGTTAAACCAAACGGCATGACCATAAACTCGTAATGACCGTAACGTGTTCTGAAAGCAGTCTTTGGAATATCATCTTCTTTCACCCGCATTTGATGATACCCGAAAAGTAAGTCAATCTTTGAATAAACAGACGAGCCTTGTAGTTGATCAAATAAGTCATCGATTCTCGGTAGTGGGTAGCGGTTCTTGATGGTAAGTTTGTTCAACTCTCGATAGTCGATACACAACCTGAATATACCATCTTTCTTCTTGACAAACAAAACAGGAGCTCCCCACGGTGATGTGCTTGGTCGAATGAAACCACGCTCTAAAAGTTCTTGTAATTGGCTTTGCAGTTCTTTCATCTCGCTGGATGCGAGTCTGTAAGGAGCACGAGCTATTGGTGCAGCTCCTGGTACAAGATCTATTTGAAATTCAACGGATCGATGTGGGGGTAATCCCGGTAATTCTTTCGGAAATACATCGGGAAATTCTTTTGCAATGGGAACATCATTGATGCTCTTTTCTTCAGTTTGTACTTTCTCGACGTGTGCTAGAACAGCATAGCAACCTTTTCTTATTAGTTTTTGTGCCTTCAAATTACTAATAAGATGTAGCTTCGTGTTGCCCTTTTCTCCGTACACCATTAAGGGTTTTCCTTTTTCTCGTATAATGCGAATTGCATTTTTGTAACAAACGATCTCTGCTTTCACTTCTTTCAACCAGTCCATACCGATTATCACATCAAAACTCCCTAACTCTACTGGTATCAAATCAATCTTAAATGTTTCGCTAACCAGTTTAATTTCTCGATTCCGACATATATTATCTGCTGAAATTAATTTACCATTTGCTAATTCAAGTAAAAATTTACTATCCAAAGGCGTTAATGGACAACTTAATTTAGCATAAAAATCTCTACTCATATAGCTTCTATCCGCACCCGAATCAAATAAAATGTAAGCAGATTTATTGTCAATAAGAAACGTACCCGTAACAAGCTCCGGGTCTTCCTGTGCCTCTGCCGCATTAATATTGAAAACTCTTCCGCGGCCTTGTCCATTCGTGTTCTCCTGGTTCGGGCAATTTCTAATAATGTGGCCCGTTTTTCCACATTTATAACAAACTACATTGGCATAACTTGCTCTGACACTACTTGCTCTGCCATTACTCGTTCTGACACCATTTGTTCCTTTCGTTCTATTAACCCCTGGTCCGTAGACCTCACACTTCGCCGCGCTATGACCATTTCTTGTACACTTGTTGCAAAATTTGGTGCAGAACCCCGAGTGATACTTTTTACACCTTTGGCATAGCTGCTTCTGATTGTTGTTGTTATTGCGGTTATTATTGTTGTTGGGATGATTGTTGTAGTTGCTGTTGCTGTTGTTGTTGTTTGTTGGGCCGTTTGTTGTAGTTGCGATTGATGTTGCGATTGTTGGGATAATTATTGCGATTATTGTTGTAATTGCTGTTGTTGTTGTATTGGTGATTCTTATCACCGTTTTCCTCCCACTTTCTTTTGACTTGCTTCACATTGGCCTCTTCAGCAGTCTGTTCTTTAATTCTTTCTTCAATCTGGTTCACTAGTTTGTGAGCCATTCTACATGCCTGTTGTATGGAGGCGGGCTCGTGTGAACTTATATCTTCTTGGATTCTTTCCGGTAATCCTTTCACAAACGCGTCGATCTTCTCTTCCTCATCTTCGAATGCTCCCGGACACAATAGGCACAATTCTGTGAATCGTCTTTCATACGTGGTAATATCAAAACCTTGGGTTCGTAACCCTCTAAGTTCTGTCTTGAGCTTATTGACCTCAGTTCTGGGACGGTACTTCTCGTTCATCAAGTGCTTGAATGCTGACCACGGTAGTGCGTACGCATCGTCTTGTCCCACTTGCTCTAGATAGGTATTCCACCATGTTAATGTAGAACCTGTGAAGGTATGCGTAGCGTACTTCACTTTGTCCTCTTCAGTACACTTACTTATGGCAAACACCGATTCGACCTTCTCGGTCCACCGTTTCAATCCGATCGATCCTTCGGTTCCATCAAATTCCAAAGGTTTGCAGGCAGTGAATTCTTTGTAGGTGCATCCTACACGATTTCCTGTACTGTTAGATCCAAGGTTATTGTTGGTATGTAGCGCAGCCTGTACTGCGGCTATGTTTGAAGCTAGAAAAGTACGGAATTCCTCTTCATTCATATTCACGGTGTGTCAAGTAGTCGGTGCCATTTCCTTCAAAATAGTCAAATGGAACAAGTTAATCATACAGAATATTAAGAGTAGTTAATAGTATTTCGTAGCATAATATGAACTCATTTATAAAAGCTTTTTCTTCATATTAGCGTTTTATAAGTTGAAATTCGGGTAGTACCTACCCGTTAAGTTCATACTTAGTAGCTAATATACAATTCAACTACTATAATTCTATATGAAAAACTGATTATAATAATATTTCGCGTTCAAACTTTTACACAATATTTTACAAACTTACAATACCGCTTATTTTACATATAGCATGAAATATAGCACACAATAAATTTGATACAAGATGGTTGTGAAGATAATTCTAGCTAGTACACAAGTCGTTCAGCAAAGGCAATAAAGACACGTAATTCATACGTCCAGAAACAAGTCATGCATTCTGGTTTTACTAGGATTACTTCCCATCCTTGGTCTTATGGAACATAACCGTTATGGCCGTTGATAAGACAGCGTGTTGTAACGTCGTCAAAGGGACAAGGGTTACGTAATGTCCAACAGTCCCGTAACAATCTAAAAACCTCATTTCTTACCCCAATTACCGACTCCGTCACTTGTGGGAACGTTTTTGTTTAATAGTTGTAGCCCGATGTTCTTGTTCTCACTTTGGTGAGAAGCAAACATTACTAATCCGTAAGCATAACATGCTTCTTTATGTTGCATGTTAGCCGCTTTTTCTAAATCACGAAGTTCAATATTCGGATATATTGAGTCAAAATAATTTCTTAACCCATTGCGTAAAATAGCATTTGGGTTCCCCGCAATATATGCGTCAAAGTAAACACATCGTAACTTATGGATTTCCCAATGTGATATCCCCCATCTTTCGAACGAAAGCCTTTTATAAACCAAGGCATTCTTGGAACGTTCTTCGAATGTCTTACAAACTGATCTCGCCTTAAATAGTTGTGCCGAAGAATTCTGACCGACTCTAGACAAGATTTCATCAATCATGTCTCCGGGTAGGTCTCTTAAAATATTGGGTTGTCTATCCATTTTGTGTTTTTATACTGTAAAATAGACAAGAGTTATATTCATAAAAAAAATACTTATTAATACAAGCAATTTTTACATATATCATAAAGCATAAGCACACTATATTACATATATTACACCACACGAATACAACTATCTTATTCCGACTCGCTTGTTTCTTCTTCTTCGGTTTTGGTTCGTTTTGCCAAGTTTTTAGGGATATATGATGTTCCCCTAATACGAGCCGTCATTTTCCACATTGGTTTAGAAAAACCTGGTGGTTTAGAGGTTCCCGGGTCATTGTTACAACTTAAGGACTTCGGGGGTTGACGATACATATAAAGTTCATCGGGGTTGGAATTAGATTTCTCTATTTTTATGCCCTTTCCCTTATTATTTTCTTTTGCCTTTTTAAATTCAGTTGGGGTAATTTCTATAACATCATCGGAATTCTCGTCGGAATCCGATTCATCGGAGAATTGGTAATCCTCCGAATATTTTGCTTCCTTGGCGGAAACACCATTGACCATAATTAACCTTGGTCGGTTGGTTGAGGATTTTCTTTTACTTAACTGTTTTATTATTTCCCCCACCGGTTCTATTTCTTCATCCGGTTCCGATTCTTCTTCCGGTTCCGATTCTTCTTCCGGTTCCGACTCTTCTTCCGGTTCCACTTCGGGAACTTGTGAATCAGTCCACGAATCATTCCAATTTACATTTGACTCTTCATTATTATTAGGTGAGTCAATGAGACTTGTTCTAGAGGTAGACATCTATCACATAATATCAAACGCGTTAAGAGATTAATATATCACATAATATTCACATGTTAAAAATATATAATTTCCAACAAAATTTGTTAAGCAATCATTTTTAAAGTAAACACGGTCGAAGTCCAGACTCACTAATGTATCCTAACAAACTCAATAAGACACACTAATGCAAAATTCTGGTTCTCTAAGACCAACGCTCGGATACCAACTGAAATGTCCCGTTCTTATTGATTAAAAACGTTCCATATTAATTGATTTCGTTGCGAGGTTTTGACCTCTATATGAGACGTTTTTCAAAGACTGCATTCATTTTTAAAACAAACCATAACCTTTATTTCATAGATAAAGGTTTTAAAAAGCTTTACGTAGATTATCAAATAATGATAATCTAAAATATCCTGTTTACACACGACCATTACATAATGGTTTACAATACAAATATGTTACAACAAAATAAGTTTCTTGAATGCAGTTTTTACACAATATCATACAAGCATGGACTCCAAATCTCGTCCTTATTTAAGTATGCGACAGCGGAAGCTCTTAATAATCACCTGAGAATAAACATGCTTAAAACGTCAACAAAAATGTTGGTGAGTTATAGGTTTAACCTATATATATCAAATCATAATAATAGACCACAAGATTTCATATTTCAATACACATCCCATACATAGAGATAAAAATCATTCATATGGTGAACACCTGGTAACCGACATTAACAAGATGCATATATAAGAATATCCCCATCATTCCGGGACACCCTTCGGATATGATATAAATTTCGAAGTACTAAAGCATCCGGTACTTTGGATGGGGTTTGTTAGGCCCAATAGATCTATCTTTAGGATTCGCGTCAATTAGGGTGTCTGTTCCCTAATTCTTAGATTACAAGACTTAATAAAAAGGGGCATATTCGATTTCGATCATTCAACCATATAATGTAGTTTTGATTACTTGTGTCTATTTCGTAAAAACATTTATAAAAATTGCGCATATATTCTCAGCCCAAAAATATAAAGAGTAAAAAGGGCAAATGAAACTCACGCATATAAATATTGTAAAACGGTTAATAAAGCATTTGCATGTATTCTCAGCCCAAAAATGTAAAGAGTAAAAGGGAGCAAATAAACTCACTTTCACATATTTTTACTTCTTCGGGAAGTAAGACTTGGCCACTGGTTGATTCACAAACCTATAACAATATATACATATATATCAAAGTATGTTCAAAATATATTTACAACACTTTTAATATATTTTGATGTTTTAAGTTTATTAAGTCAGCTGTCCTCGTTAGTAACCTACAACTAGTTGTCCACAGTTAGATGTACAGAAATAAATCGATAAATATTATCTTGAATCAATCCACGACCCAGTGTATACGTATCTCAGTATTGATCACAACTCAAACTATATATATTTTGGAATCAACCTCAACCCTGTATAGCTAACTCCAACATTCACATATAGAGTGTCTATGGTTGTTCCGAAATATATATAGATGTGTCGACATGATAGGTCGAAACATTGTATACGTGTCTATGGTATCTCAAGATTACATAATATACAATACAAGTTGATTAAGTTATGGTTGGAATAGATTTGTTACCAATTTTCACGTAGCTAAAATGAGAAAAATTATCCAATCTTGTTTTACCCATAACTTCTTCATTTTAAATCCGTTTTGAGTGAATCAAATTGCTATGGTTTCATATTGAACTCTATTTTATGACTCTAAACAGAAAAAGTATAGGTTTATAGTCAGAAAAATAAGTTACAAGTCGTTTTTGTAAAGGTAGTCATTTCAGTCGAAAGAACGACGTCTAGATGACCATTTTAGAAAACATACTTCCACTTTGAGTTTAACCATAATTTTTGGATATAGTTTCATGTTCATAATAAAAATCATTTTCTCATAATAACAACTTTTAAATCAAAGTTTATCATAGTTTTTAATTAACTAACCCAAAACAGCCCGCGGTGTTACTACGACGGCGTAAATCCAGTTTTACGGTGTTTTTCGTGTTTCCAGGTTTTAAATCATTAAGTTAGCATATCATATAGATATAGAACATGTGTTTAGTTGATTTTAAAAGTCAAGTTAGAAGGATTAACTTTTGTTTGCGAACAAGTTTAGAATTAACTAAACTATGTTCTAGTGATTACAAGTTTAAACCTTCGAATAAGATACCTTTATATGTATGAATCGAATGATGTTATGAACATCATTACTACCTTAAGTTCCTTGGATAAACCTACTGGAAAAGAAAAAAATGGATCTAGCTTCAACGGATCCTTGGATGGCTCGAAGTTCTTGAAGCAGAATCATGACACGAAAACAAGTTCAAGTAAGATCATCACTTGAAATAAGATTGTTATAGTTATAGAAATTGAACCAAAGTTTGAATATGATTATTACCTTGTATTAGAATGATAACCTACTGTAAGAAACAAAGATTTCTTGAGGTTGGATGATCACCTTACAAGATTGGAAGTGAGCTAGCAAACTTGAAAGTATTCTTGATTTTATGTAACTAGAACTTGTAGAATTTATGAAGAACACTTAGAACTTGAAGATAGAACTTGAGAGAGATCAATTAGATGAAGAAAATTGAAGAATGAAAGTGTTTGTAGGTGTTTTTGGTCGTTGGTGTATGGATTAGATATAAAGGATATGTAATTTTGTTTTCATGTAAATAAGTCATGAATGATTACTCATATTTTTGTAATTTTATGAGATATTTCATGCTAGTTTCCAAATGATGGTTCCCACATGTGTTAGGTGACTCACATGGGCTACTAATAGCTGATCATTGGAGTGTATATACCAATAGTACATACATCTAAAAGCTGTGTATTGTACGAGTACGAATACGGGTGCATACGAGTAGAATTGTTGATGAAACTGAACGAGGATGTAATTGTAAGCATTTTTGTTAAGTAGAAGTATTTTGATAAGTGTATTGAAGTCTTTCAAAAGTGTATAAATACATATTAAAACACTACATGTATATACATTTTAACTGAGTCGTTAAGTCATCGTTAGTCGTTATATGTAAGTGTTGTTTTGAAACCTTTAGGTTAACGATCTTGTTAAATGTTGTTAACCCAATGTTTATAATATCAAATGAGATTTTAAATTATTATATTATCATGATATTATCATGTATGAATATCTCTTAATATGATATATATACCTTAAATGTCTTTACAACGATAATCGTTACATATATGTCTCGTTTAAAAATCATTAAGTTAGTAGTCTTGTTTTTACATATGTAGTTCATTGTTAATATACTTAATGATATGTTTACTTATCATAGTATCATGTTAACTATATATATATCCATATATATGTCATCATATAGTTTTTACAAGTTTTAACGTTCGTGAATCACCGGTCAACTTGGGTGGTCAATTGTCTATATGAAATATATTTCAATTAATCAAGTCTTAACAAGTTTGATTGCTTAACATGTTAGAAAAATTTATTCATGTAAATATCAATCTCAATTAATATATATAAACATGGAAAAGGTCGGGTCACTACAGATTGGTAGTATAAAGATTAAGGGAAAGCACTTAAAACTAAGGCAGGAAAGGTTATAGACCTAAAGATTGCTAAGGCACCCAAATAAGGAACACATAGAATGCAATTCTGGTTCTCTATAACATGCCTTGGCTCTCCTAAATTATATATTGAGATAGGTATGGTGGCATTCTATTGTTGGAATGCAAATAAGTCATGGCTCTTATTCTAAGAGTCAGACGTGTAAGTATAGTTCCTATAGCAAAGTGTTTCTAAAGATTTGAATAGTTTAGGAGTTCTAGGCATAACAAATATAAGTGAACTTAATGCACATAATCTAGAATGTAATGCAAATAATCAATGCAAATGAACAACTCGGTTATAGACTAGACTCACTAATGCATCCTAACTATTAATGTTAGTCACACTAATGTAACCTAGTTCCCTATAACCAGCGCTCTGATACCAACTGTAACACCCCGCCAAAATCGCCATTGACGTGGATGTTATCTCTGGTCCCAGTGCTCGGCTTGACTTCAAAGTAACAGCAGAGTTCTACAGCGGAAGTAAAGTATCTAAGTACCTGAGACAAAATATGCTTAAAAATGTCAACCAAAAAGGTTGAGTGAACAACATAGTTTTAATAATTATAACAAGTTTTAGACCACAAGATTTAAATAAGCGGTTTAATCCATTCGGTAGTAGTGCTGGTGTATATGATATCGATACTAACCATTAGTTACCCTAAACACATCACGTTCGTGTCGTTCATCGTTATTATGTATCCATTGACCAGCGGTCATCCGGATAGAGACGTCACCCTCAATAGCGCTATCACAATAACTAAGCTTGCCTTTATACGTAGAAATTAACGATATCATGGTAGGGATTAAGCATGAATCAAAGCATGTTAGCAAACAGTTTGAACTAATTAAAGTAAAGTTTGAGTACTTGCGTCTAAGCGTAAAACAGTTTAAAAGCAAGCATGTGTCTCACCCCAAAGTTATAAAGCAGTTAAGAAATAGTAAAAAGAGGGGCTATGAAGTTCACCTTAATAGCAGATAGATATTCCACGCAAGTTATATGATCGGAGTGTTGAACACGAAGATCTCAACCTAGAGATATTATGTTCGATTAGTTAATGTCTAATAGACATAAACTTTGTTTATTAATATAGTAAACTATATTAACAGTGACCGTTTTCGAGAAAAGTTATATCTATATAGGTGATAATATACTTAGTGTCATTAAGTGTTACTATATAGATAAGTGTATAAGTTATACTAATAATAGTATTATTCTTTAATTTATCAACTATTAAGTAATCTCATTACTACATGTGTTATATATATCCATACCTACATGTTACATATACATATAATCTTTATTATTATATTATGTATGTGTTTATAGCTATACTATATATGTCTATATTTTATGTATGTGTTACATACATATTAGTGTAGAGGTGATACATATAGATATATACATAAATACTTATCATCTTTGTAATTTCTTATAACATATACATGATACATATACACACTCAAACATACATACACACGTACATATACATACATATATACTTTTACATATACACGTATGTATACATCTAAATATATACACACGCACATACCTACCTATATATATGTACATACATACGTATGCATGCATCAATCATGTATATCATTATCACTATATTTTACCTTAATCATAACATAAACATCAAACTCTTATCGTCTAATTTAATTTTATCATAATCTTAACCTTATAACTTATTAATCATTAACATAAAATCATAATCTCTTATTAATCTATAATCATAATCATACACCTTTTATCTTTTAACCTTATTACATACATATATATATTCACTAACACACCATTAATATCATTATCCATTAACTTAAACTTATTAATCATCACTAACTCATTAATATCCTTAATACTTTTGACTTCATGTTATAACTATAACCTTTATCTATTTTTTTTTCTAGTTCCTTATTAATCATAATCATAATCTTTATCTACATATTTAACAACTTAATCTCAATAATCAATAATCTTCCATGCGCAATATTTATGATCAACCATTATCCAACTTACTTAACTTTATTGATCACAAGCATCATCTATAATCTTTTAATCTTATCACAAGTTCATAACCTAATCATTTATTAATCATTAACCTTATTCATAATACTTTATAACCATAATACTTTATCTATTATTATCTAGTTCCATAATCATACTTAATCTTAATAACTTATTCATAACCTTTTAACGTTATCATTATCTTATTCCTTAATCAATATCATAATTGTAACTTGTATCCATACTTAGTTATATTACTAGTTCATAATTTTTCTATTATTCATACAACATAACCATGGTAATTAAAACAATTAAAGAGTATAATTAACACTAGGATTTAGGGTTACCTTAATAGGATAGAGATCAAGAAAAAGTGGTGATTATGAGGCGAAACTGAAACAGGAAAATCCAGCATCAATTACGACTCAAACGAATGGATTTTTGGGCTGTTTTGGGTCACGCAGATACAGCAGAAACAGACTGAAAAATGCAGCAACTTAAGTCGATATTTGGGGGCTGTTTAAGTGTCGATTCACAGCTGAAAAATAGGAGGATAAAGGGCTGTTGATAGCGTCAACTTACAGCAGGAAAAAGGCTGTAAAAGTGGAGAATTAAAGCAGTAAAATCACAGCAACAATGGGTCGATTATGGCTGTCTTTTGATTACGTTTTGCAGCCAGAAAAAGGGCTGTTTATGTGGCGCTTTTACAGCAGGAAACACAACAGGAAAACAGCAAATCAGTAGGCATTTAATGGCGGTTTACAGTGGATGAATGCAGCAGTAAGAATGACGACTGCAGAGGGGTTTTAGCGACTGTTTTAGGCTGAACAAGAGTGGCGATTAGGGGCTGTAGAAAGTGGTAGATTGCAGGCCACTTTAGGAGCTGTTTGAAGGGCTGCTGTGGTGAGATGTAAGTCGATGTAGGTGGTGGGGAAAGAGGTGCAAACTGTCGACTAGAAGCAACCAAAAGAGAGGGATTAATGGTATTGTTTTTGTCGACTAAAAAAGAGTGAGTAGCTGGGAAGATTCTGTCGACTAAATCAAAGAAAAAGGGAGGTGGTTCTCAATGAGTTTATTTGTGATGTAGATTATGGAAAATCATGAAGTCCTTTTATAGATGACTAACTAGAGTTGTGATTAAATTAGAACTTGTGACTTACTTGATGACCAAGAACTTTAATTAGATTAGGATGCAAGTAATTAGGATTAGACTAGGATTTTATTAGCTTAATGATCAAGTTTATTTATTATATATTTTTTTTATATTTAATCAATCCTAGCCGAAATATTTATATAATTACATATATTTATTTATTTTTTTCGGCAAATCCAATATATTTATATATTCTATATATATAGAATATATAAATATATATATATATATATATATATATATATATATATATATATATATATATATATATATATATATATATATATTTTAAGATTACATTTATTTAATACATTTTATTTAATCATGTACATTTTGTTCATGTCCTTTATTAATATTTACTCAGTTCCTAATAGTTTTTAGTTTATAAATATCAATTTTAAATTATACATATAGTTTATATTATTAATTTAGTATTAGGGTTAGGTTTAGGGTTTACAAGATTAGGGTTTTAATAATAACTACGATCATTTAATGCAAGCTAAAAATTTTAGTTCATTGGTCATAACGGATAACAACCCTAAATTGATTGCACAGAGGAACAGATGAAAAACCCCAAGGACAATTTGGTAAATTTAGAAGGGAAAAAGTGAGGGTTGTTATATACATTCCCACATGACTATGAAAATTTAGATCCGTTAGGAAATTGGATCATTATGAAAACATTTGATCTTTTGAAAATTCAATCTAGCTTTTACCCTAGACAAGTTTTCCGGAATAACCCTTCACCGGTGTTTGCAAAATATTTTTATGGGTTGTGTGGGTTTCAGATTTGAAAATTTTAGCTCAACACTTATGGTTTTGTGTTACCCACTTGCTAACCTTGTATTAGGAAAGCAACACGTCCAGTTCACTTGTCCCGTATATTACCTTTCGGCAAACTACCGTCCGGTTGTAAAGGAAAGCGATGAACAAGAAACTGTTAAGGCAATGTCTAATGACATGCATTTAATTATGGTCTATAACGTGTCGGACGCAATTACTATCCTTTGTAGGAGCAATAGTAAAGATCATCCTATAATTTTTTCGGTCTGGCACAAGATCCTGTCTTTGACCATGCTATGCAACCACCGTTCTTACGGTTGGCACCCGAATGGTTCAGGTGACCTAATGAATTCCAGGTGAATTCCTAGGATTTTACGTTCAATAGTAATGAACGCATTGAAAATAGGTTTTCAGAAAACAAATCGGTTTGTAACTTTTGATCAAAATATTTTCTCGTTCAAGCTCGAGTTTAGATATCATTGAATTCCATGAGTTTGAATTCTCAATCTTTAAGGTCAATCTCAAGGATTGAGTAATATCAGTCTTAAAAGCTGATTTTTGATCTTTTAAGGAGATTATCCTTTCTGGGGATCTGATTCATTAGTCTTATCAAGCTAATTTGCACGGTGCCCCCCATTGTACGAGATAAATCCTTCTCATGGTTAGGATAAATCTGACGACTTGGCGACCCTGTTTGATGCTGAGGTCCGTGAATTTCCTGCTGATTTTAGAGATGACTTTTCTAGATTTTTCGTCAACCTACAGTTGGTCTGGACGACAACTTCTTGACCTAAACCAAGAAGCGCGTGTCTTTTTTGGAAGACTTTACTTCCTCTTAATGATGGAATTGATTCATCGTGTAGATCCATCTTTTCTTTTCTTTCATCGGGTAAAACAGTTAATTTAGTCCAAAACAAAAACACCTGCAATAACTTTGCACAAACATGTGATAGATAGTTTTTAATTAACTTGGTACATTCTCCCCACACTTAGTTTCTTTCTTTACCTTTTTATTCTCCTTTATTCCATTTTAAATGAATTCAAGCGTTTTTGGTTGTTTCTCAATTTATGTCCTTTTCGAGGTAACGATAATTTCGGTATTAACACCTAGTTTTCATCGTTCATAAATATGTATAAACATGATTTTGACTTCATTTAGTTGAAAATTTTTCAAATTTTCACAAAATTTGGCAAATAAACCAAGTGTAAACCCGAGAGAATTTATAACCCTTCCCCACACTTGAGATCATGCAATGCCCTCATTTGCATGAAATCAGACTATAATTATAAATTCATGAGGGTGATTAGTGTAGAAAAGTAATTAAAAATACCCAGTTTGTAATTACAAAGCTCGTCGAATGATAGATGGCGCGCCTCATCGTTCATTCCTTTTATTGTTTTATCACACATGTTTTTCTTCAAAAACGGTTGCTTTTCTGGACTGTTTGCTAATCTTTGAAAATGTGTCTTTTACCCTAACTTATTATGCATGTTTATTAACGAATTATGCACTAACCCGAACCCCTAATTTAACGTTAAGTGGGGTTAGACTTCCCCACACTTAGCTGACGACATGTGAAGTTGGTAGAGTAAGTTCCACGAATTAGAATAGTGAGCCAGTTATTTACATCTCGAGTGGTGTATAATATATCAATGGGTTTAAAGTTTAGACTCTCCCGATCGTCACTACTTAATTCTTTTTTAAGTGTACCTTTTAGTAAATGGATATGTCTCTTTTCTGGTTCTTGGTCAAATGGATCGATATACATCGACATACATATTTCTATAGGGTGGATAATTCCTAACATTTCCTTCGGTTCATTCTCGGGATCAAAGGTTTCACCTCTATTACCCAGATGGGTGAAATTCGAGGTGTCATTATCTATTAAAGCTCGTAGTTCATCTTCGGTAGATGACTCGTCTATTGAGAATATTGGGTTGGAAGGTTGTGGAATGGTGAATTTCGGGATTGGAGTAGATTCTTCTTCATTAACGGTACTTATTGGTCTCACCATTTTGGTCTCGGGGGTAAAATTTTCAACGTTATCGTTTTCCCAAGAGTACCAATTTGTCACCCTTACTTCTTCTTTATCCATTGATGGATCGATGATTTCGTCGGTAGAGGCTAATGTGTCGATATGTTGTGAAATTGGTAAGACTGAATAAAAAGTATCATCGGGATAGTTGGTAATTTCGGAGCTCTCGAATTCATCAAAATTCGATGATATGAGATTTTCTTGCACAATACTCCTCAGATCAACAGGTGTGTAGTCTGATAGAGTTTTAGCTTGCCGTTTACAAACTCTCTCATTTGTTCATTTTGAGCATTGAGTTCTTCGAGTTTGATTTTCATATTGTCTAATAAATTTTTAGACACGTAATTTTCCTCGTCTACTGGTTGTTGAGTTTGGATATATTCTTGGGAATAATCCCAATTTGAATTGTATTCTTCATAATCATTCCATTCAGATTCCGTGGGTGCGTAATTTTCCATAGGAACGTAATAATAACATTCCCATGTTGAGTGATAATCTCCACAGATTTCACAACCAGTTATTGTTTCGTCATTCGTGATCCAAGATTGACCGAACGAATTGTCATCAACACTCGTTTGAGAGTATTGATTTAATTGATTTTGGATATCAAAAAGGGTTTCCATAGCCTTGTTTTCAAAATTTTCCATTTTATTGCGATGGCCAAATTTTAGCTACAATGTGGTGCATTTACTAATTATTCTATTAGTTATAAAAATAGAAAAACTTATATAAGTTGTCCAATTAATAGACTTTTCTGCTTTTGCCCACGTTTCGAATAGCCAAAAGATGCAGCAGGGAGCCAGAACCCTTTAAATCGGAAGCTCACAACTCAGCCACTAACAAATCCAACTATTACTACGAAGCAGAAAATTGTCAACGTCCATTAATTTAACCACTTAAATAATTTTTCTTTCCGTTTGAGATATTAGATAAGAAATAGAGAAAATTTCTAAGTCCTAAAAACTAAAGCGTCGAGAAATAAGAAAGAAAAAGAATGCGCGTCGAAAAACGTCGAAAAATAAAAATAAGAAAATAGCGCGTCGTAACTTAAAAGTCTAAAAATTATATCTAAAAAGTTGCGCCTAAAGGTCTAAAGGTAAATGCAATTTTATTCAGAATACGGCAATTACTTAAAGGCACTAAAATCTATTTAAAACTAAAGCGAAAAACGGCGTCGCAAAATTCTAAAGCACCTAAATCTTAGTCTAAAGAAAAAGCACTTAAGGGATTTTATGGCAAAGCCTAAAAATCTAGAAAATAAAAATAAGCTACGGTAAAAACTATGTCTTAAAACTAGCTACGAACGAAAAATATACAAATATTACGCTAAAACAAATGAAAAGATACAAAATATAAAAATAAACTTAAAGTTATAAAAATTATTTATTTTTATAAAAATATTATTTTTATATTATTTATTTTATAAAAGTATTAATTTATATATATATTTAATAATACTAATTAATATTTAAAATACAAATTAATTTAAAAACTAAAACTAAATATTAATATTAAATATAAACCTAATTAAGTTTTAATAATAATAATTAAATTATACTCGTAATAAATGCCAAATTAGGGTTCTGGGTGCGTCTGTCAGGGTGGCTCCGCGAGTCGTGGAGTTTTAAGCCTGCAAACTCCGCGAGTGGTGGAGTTTGCATTTTCGGTTTTTTTTTTAAATTTTATATTGTTTTCTAAAATGATATATAAATATATTTATACAAAAATAAATTAAAAATCTAGCGTTTCGCCAAGTTCCCCGGCAGCGGCGCCAAAAACTTGATGTGGTAGCGTGGGGTACGTGATAGTACTATATTTTACTACGAAATACGTTACAAATTACACAAGTTTTAATTATTTATTTACAAATGGGATATACCTAAACCTTGCTACAACACTATAGGCAGTGTACCTAATCGTAGAGTAGTATAGTTTTTAGTAAGTCCGGTTCGTTCCAAAGGGAGCTGGCTTATTTCACACTATATTTTAAACAATTATATTCGTACAAAATATATTATATTAATAATATATAAAAGGGGGTTTTACCGTTTAATAACCGGTTTGTCGATTTTATATTTTAAGCGAAGCGTAAAGTAAATGACGATATTTAACTAACAATATAAAATAAATAACAATAATTAAAATGACAATAAATAAAAGTACGAGGAAAAATGAAATAAAATATATTATGCTTATTTAAACTTCTGTAATCATGATGTTTGACGTGTTGATTTTAGTTTTATGCCCATGAGTTAATTGTCCTTTGTCCTGGATTATTTAATATGTCCGTCTGGTTTTTGTCCATAACAGTCCATCGGTCATAAATTTAAAGTGCGAGTGTCCTCGTCAAATTATCCTTATACCCGAAGTCAAATATTCCAACTAATTGGGGACTTAAACTGTAACAAGGTTTTAATACTTTGTTTAATAATTACACCAGGTTATCGACTTCGTGTAACCCAAGGTTTTAATACTTTGTTATCAATTATGCCAAGTGTCCATGTACATAATTTCACCCATGTTTTAATAATTCCATAGACTATTAATCCATTCCCGTATCCGGTTAAATGAACGATTATTCGTACATATAAATATCCCGCCCATCATGTCCAATCGAGTGTATGTGGTTATTTATAGGTACGTCCAATTGTAAATCTTTATATTAAAATTAACAAACTATCATTTAGTTAAACAAATATAAAGCCCATTAATAGCCCATAGTCTAATTTCCACAAGTGTCGTTCTTTTGTCCAAACCCCAATTATGGTACAAAGCCCAATTACCCCGTCTTTAATATTTAGTCCAATATCATGATTACTTTGGCTCAAATAAGCATAATAATAACTTAAGTACGAGACATTAATTTAAAAAGGAGAACATAACTTACATTGAGTATTTATCGCGTAGTGTTACACGGACAGAATTTTGACTTCAAAAACCCGTAAAAATAACTTTTACATAACCCAAACTAATCTAATATAAAACTACCCTATACTATATATATTATATATTTATTTATTTATTTATTTATTACAGAGTATTATTATTATTATTATTTATTATATATAAACTCGGCAGAATGCATGGACTTTTATAGGCGTTTTGATTTCTGACAGCTCCGCGAGTCGTGGAGGTTTTGGCCTTCAAACTCCGCGAGTCGTGGAGTTTGAAAATCCAGCTCAGGATCCTTTGTCTCATAGATTGTCGACATGATTATATATATATTTATAATATATAAATAATTTATATAATTATTTATATATTATATTTTATTCTTATGCATAGTTGACTCATAATTTTTGGTCCATTGCGTCGGGCGTTGATAGTTGACTCATGTCCCGGTTCCGGATTTTCGAACGTCCTTGCGTACAATTTAGTATCTTGTACTTTGCATTTTGTAACTTGTACTCTTGTTTTTTTAGACGTTTTTCATCAATAAATTGAACCTTTTGAATTGTATCTTGAACATTTGAGCTTTTTGGACATTTGTGTCTTCAAATCTTCGTTTTCGCCTTTTGTCTTCGCACTTATTTATTTAAACAATTACAATGAAAATATAATACAATTACATATGAAAACCTATTATTTAGGAGGGATATTGCTATGAAATATATGTTCCTTTTTAGCCTTATCAATATTTCATGCTAGATGTTAAATGATAGTTCCCACATGGTTAGGTGACTCACATGGGCTGCTAAGAGCTGATCATTGAAGTGTATATACCAATAGTAAATACATTTAGAAGCTGGGTATTGTACGAGTACGAATACGGGTGCATACGAGTAGAATTGTTGATGAAATTGAATGAGGATGTAATTGTAAGCATTTTTATTAAGTAGAAGTATTTTGATAAGTGTCTTGAAGTCTTTCAAAAGTGTATGAATACATATTAAAACACTACATGTAAATACATTTTAACTGAGTCGTTAAGTCATCGTTAGTCATTACATGTAAATGTTGTTTTGAAACCTTTAGGTTAACGATCTTGTTAAATGTTGTTAACCCATTGTTTATTATGTCTAAAGAGATGTTAAATTATTACATTATCATGATATTATGATATATTAATATATCTTAGTATCATATATATACAGTTAAATGTCGTTACAACGATAATCGTTACATATATGTCTTGTTTCGAAATCCTTAAGTTAGTAGTCTTGTTTTTTACATATGTAGTTCATTGTTAATACACTTAATGATATATGTACCTATCATTTAACATATTTAACCAAGTGTATCAATATCTTAATATGATTCATATGTACTTAGTAAGACGTTGTTATAACGATAATCGTTATATATATCGTTTTCGAGTTTCTTAATTCAATAGATTCATTTTTATGTATATAACTCATTGTTAAAATACCTAATGAGATACTTACTTATCATAATATCATGTTAACTATATATATATCCATATATATGTCATCATATAGTTTTTTAACAAGTTTTAACGTTCGTGAAACGCCGGTCAACTTGGGTGGTCAATTGTCTATATGAAACCTATTTCAATTAATCAAGTCTTAACAAGTTTGATTGCTTAACATGTTGGAAATACTTAATCATGTAAATAACAATTTCATTTAATATATATAAACATGGAAAAGTTCAGGTCACTACAATAATAGTCTAAACCCTAAATTGGGAGAGCCTTTTGGCGATCCTGTACTTAGGGGAGATCATGCTCGATCTCCCCTGGCCACCCATGTTTCTCTGTTTAAATCAATCATGTAATTTTGACATATATTATATTATATTGATTTATCTTAGATTCGTCGTGTTCATCACTTCATGTTCATCATTTATCTTGTTCTTAAACGTTAATTGTGATGACCCGGATATTTCCGACTACTTGATTATACTATTTATATGATTTAATAATTTCTACATGATAAGCAATGAATTTTAATAAGTCTTGAACTTCCGGAAAGAATTTTATATAAGCAGTTGACCACCCTTTTATTCCTACGATTCACGAACGTCATAACTTGTATTAATTATATATATGTGTATATATACATATATTTAACTTGAAAATATGATAATTAAATATCTCATTAAGTATATTAACAAAGTATTATATATATATTTTCATACTACTAATTTAAAGAGTTTTTGAACAATATATATGTTACTATTTAAACGACGTAATTAACTTAAATTAAAATGTATTTACATACAATGTATTACGAGTGTAAATACATTCTTACAAGTATTGAATACACTTTATAATATACCAATACATATAAAGGATAGCTATACTAGTATTTCTGTTCAATTTCCTCAAGAATTCTACTCGCATTCATACGGTATTTTTTTACCCGTATTATACACAGCTTCTAGAAGTATTTACTATTGGTATATACCAATAGAAATATGCAATTATTTGTGTAATATGTCATCTATGACCTAATCAATTTAATATGTCATCCATAACTTAATACATTTTAACTTATCTTAGATATTTTCACTAAAAACCAAAATTTCAAGCCTATAAATAAGCACCATTTCTAACTCATTTTTACACACACTTGCAAGAACTCTCTCAAGTTTTGTTCTACTACTTCTTTCAAGCAACTTTACATTCTAAACTTGAGGTAAAAACTCTACTTCAACTCTTGTTCAATTCATATGTTTATAGCTGTAACAGACTGAAACCCGGACTAGTTGTAAGTTGCCTATTTTACCCTTAGAGTTTGTGCTTAGTCTTAAGTGCTTTTATTTCAATTATTTTATTAGTGTTTTATTTTAATTGTGTTGTAACCAGTTTGTGACAAGGGTCCCAGAACAGGTTTGTTTATTATAATTGGACCTCGTTTGGGTTACCTAATCTTTTGCGAAAGATATCAGATAACTGGTAAATACTCGTGTGTTGTGGGGTATGGGTTTTTAACCCCAAAATAAGTGTAAAGGCAGCTAATTCCCCTCATTTTGTTCCTGAACCTTCCTCCCACTCTCACTCTCACCTAACATCATCTTCATCATCTTAAAAAACCCTAAATCATTTGATCTCGAATTAAAGCTTGATTTTGGTGTCAAATCGTTCCTTATGTTGTTGTGATTCTAACAAGGTAAAGTTTATCTGATTTCGTGATCAAATCAGTGTCAAAATGGGTGTTTTAGTCAAGTTTTATGAAAGTGGGTTTTGATGTCCAAATTGGTTCAATTTGTTGTTGTTTGTGCATAAAAGTTGTGGGTTTATGTTTCTAAATGTTTAGTGTAAAAGATGTAACCAGTTTTGAGGTCAAAAACATGTCCAAAGTTGAGATTTGGTGATTTTGGGTTACCCGTCACTTTGCTGCTGTTGCAGCTGATGAACTACCTTCGGCCGATGGTCGTTGACCATCGACCGATGGTGAGGACGATCGGCCGATGGACGAGACCATCGACCGATGGTGTATGATTTCTGACCAGCAGATGTAATTTTGACGATCGACCGATTGGGGGAGACCATCGACCGATGGTGTGTTGACGATCGGCCGATGGATGGGACCATCGACCGATGGTCTTAGACAGGGAAATTTTTACTAAGTGTTGAATTCTAGTCGTTATGCTGCCCGTTTGTATTTTGGTGTTCAGGATGTAAATTCTGAAAGTGCACAAGTGTTAAGCATGAAAATTTTAGCGGACGCAAATTTTTACTAATTTGCTATAATTCGCTGTCAGTGTGTCTAATCTTGATGGGAACACTATTCTAACTTGGTTTTTGCTGTTCTCAGGAGATAAGGACAAGGAGGAAGCTCAGAAATAATAACTGAGCAGTTGCTGGTAATTGGTGAGTGGGTCTATCTACGGATAGAGTTTAAGTAGCATATCATGCTACCGTGGTTGACTCTTTTACCATGCATAGTGTAGGAATTGCTATGATAGAATAATATCGTTTGCCTGATGTTGTATGTGAATTATGTGTACACTGTGTGATTGGCACCAGTCGGGCCTAGGGAGACTGAGGACTCGAGACCTTGCCTAGGAGAGGTTAGAGTCCGTATGAGGTCAACCGTGCCTAGGGGAGGTTGGGTCCATATGCTACTGATTATTGAGTATAGTGTGAACGATGCACCCCCTGCATCTGGATAACTATACTGTGAATTGAGTAGCAGGGACTATCGGTAGACTCAGGCCCGATCAGCTGAGAGTCGTGTGCTCGTACAAGCCGCCGATCCTCGTATTGTCTTATTGTATGCTAGTTGGTAGTTAGCAAGTGTTGTTGTTAGTATATAGCTTGTGTGTGGCTTAAGCTATATCTGTTAGATAGATTCCATTCACTTAGCGGTGCGCTAATCCCCCACATGTTTCCCCCTTTGCAGGTTTAGGTACTGCTAGTCGGGATGGGTATTGATGCAGAAGACATGTTTGACAACCCTACTCTGATGTGGACTTTTGTTTAAATAATGTTTTGTAATAACGTAACACTGTTATGTAAGCTTAAACTTAATTATACAGTTTAATGTAATGATGTAACTTATATTGTGTTTATTATTAAAGTCTTCCGTTGTGTATTAAAAAAAATGGTCAGTGTTACAAGTTGGTATCAGAGCATGGTTTGGCAGCAAGTACGTGCGCGTATTTTGTTCCCAAACCCTGAGGCAAGTCAAACATGTCTGTGGAAGTAGGGGCTAAGTGAAAATAGGATATACGTGTGTTAGTTGTGATTGAACTAACTATTATCCACTAAACTTTTGTGTGAGCTGTTTTGTAGCACAGGTATGGCTGATAGAAACGCAACTGGCCCATCCAACCCCGGAACATTCAGAGCACTAGAAGAGGGTGTTGAGTCTGATGATGATCAGAATAGTTACATCCTTCAGTTAGAAAGCAAGCTAAAAGAGGCTGAAGACAAGATTAATGAGCTTGAATTAGCGAGGCATTCTGGGAATGATGATACACCACCTGGATTCCCAACCGCGCTGTAACATCCCGCGTTTTTCCGTTAAATTTATTTTAACACCGTCTTTTTTTTTTTTTTGATAATATCTTCCATTATCTAAATTAAAACTTTCGTTAACTAATGTTCTTAATATTTCCGTTATTGGATTATAACACATTCCGTTTACTCTCGCGTGTTTAAAATATCCGTTCGGTTAAATCCCGCACCCGCTTTTAAACTCGAGGGACTATTGGCGTCAAGTGGGCAAACTAGTTGACTAGGTCAACTAGTCAACCCACCACTACCACCACTCATTCACTTCCTCTTCCATTTCTCTCTTTTCTCTCTAGTTACCAAGAAACCATTTTAAACATCTTCAAAGATTCATCATCTAAATCAATTCAAGCAAGCAAACATCAAAACAAATTACATATTCGTGATCCTCTCTTCATCCTCTTCGAATTGGTACCAATTTTACTACTTGGGGTAAGGTTTCTAAAAACTCTAAATTTCTCTAAATTCGTTTTATATACTGGAAATTGTGTTAGTTAGTGTCTATGGCTCAAGTCTAACATGAATATATGTTTGGTTTGCTCGATTTGTTGTTTTTGGAGTAACTAGCATGAACTTGAAATGGGTGTGCTTAATCTTTGATTTTGGATGAGTTAATGTTATTTAAATTTTAAAGTTCATGTATTAAAAGTGTTACTAGCATCATTAGCTTCAAATTGATGTGTAGGTTGATTTAGAAAAGCTTCCTTTACAAAATTGTTGAATTCATGATTTTGGTTAGGGTTTGATGAACTTTAAAATGGGATTTTGATGCATTGAATTCTTGTTAATATTGTTAGTAAGTATTTAATTGTATTGTATGTTTCATTACCTTCAAAACAATGTATCGTATGTGTAAATTGGATTCCCGAGTTAAGAAATGCGTTTTATGAACTTGAAACTTCGATTTTGAACGTTTAATGATCATTTGATGAGGTTTTCATTGTTGTTAATGATGAATTTGATTCATGAAATGTGTTTAGTTGTATTCCTCTTTAAATTACCTTTCCAACGATATAAGATACGTGTTTTGAATGTTAACGAGTCAAAAGTTATGATCGTTTGAAGTTGAAATCGTCTAAGTGTTAAACTGCCCCAGAATTGCTGCACCAGACACAGATGCGGCGCATCTGCCTTGGATGCGGCGCATCTGAGGCAGACTGCCCAAAAAAGTCAATTTTCGCTTAATTCTAAGTATGCTACGCACCCCCGATCAACATGAAACTTGGCCAACATGCTCATATATGATTTCTAAGCTTAGGAAAATAGTTCGGGACCCGACCCGACCCCGTTGACTTTTTTGTTGACTTTGACCAAGTTTGACTTTTAGTCAAACTTAACAAAACACTTATGCAATCGTTCTAACATGCTTTCATACTTGATTCTTGCATGAAACTTGACAACGTGATTCACATGCTATATATTCGAGTCGTAACGAGCCATAGGACTAATTGAAGACTTTGACCTATCGTGTTTACCGATATTGATACAAACCTATTTGTTTAGGTCAAGACTAGTATTTGTTCATGCACACGTTTACTTTGTGAAGTACTTTTATACTCGTGCACTCGAGGTGAGATCATAGTCCCATCTTTCAACAACTTTTATACTTTTAAATTATGGGATGAGAAACATATACAGTTTTATACTACATACTTTTATACTTTGAACACAAGTACAAGGAAACAAACATTCCACAGTGAGTTAGAACAAAAATCCTCAATTCGATTATCATTAGTTACACTTGCAGGGTGTAAGCGAGAACTTATATTGTGTGGCCATACGGGTTTGACAAACCCTCATTACGGACGGTTCGCTACCGTCTACGGATGAAATATATTTTCGAGAAACAGTGTATGTTCTAACACTATTGTGATGGGGTTCTATGGAAGGAAACGTTAAGTCTTGATAATTGGGTGCTCGCGAACAAACTTTTGGAATGCAAACGATTTAGATAATCAACGTTATGGAAATACAAAATCTTGTGGTTCAAAAACAATGTTTACAAACACCTATGATTTCACCAACGTTTTTCGTTGACAGTTTTCTATATGTTTCTCAGGTTCATACATGGCTATTTGATACATGCTTCCGCGTACACTCATACTTGCTTGGGGTCAAGCATACATGCATACACTTTGATTACTTGCTTGGAGTCAAGCATACTTACATACGCTAGTGATAGCACCTTTGGATTCAAACATTTGTTTACATACTTACGCTATTTATAGCAACCGTGACTTTCAACTTATATTATGTCGCAAGTTTATTTCATTTATACATTATACTTTTATAAACTTAAACTTGTTGTCGATCCGTTTGGTAAACTAAACTTTGTAAGTCTTGTACTTTTCAAATGAATGCGACATAATTTTGGTCAAACGAGTCTCATATAGGGACTACGACCACGTAACGGGACCTAAGTTAGCGGCGCCGTCAATGACGATTTTGTCGGGTCGCTACAGATGGTATCAGAGCATTGGTTGTAGGGAACTAGGATGTGCATTAGTGTGTCTGACAGAGTCGTTAGGACGCATTAGTGAATCTAGACTACAACCGGATAGTAAATCATTGCATTCTGACATACATTTGCTATAGATAGCACTTACTTGACTACTTGTGCATTATACTTGAATCATTCTTAGGCAAACTTCTTAATGGTACCAAGTTTTCATCATACGAACTCGTATTCTGCAACTTTCTGGTAACACGCGTAAATTCAAGATTCATACGCGTAAGGATGACGACGACTTCATTAGTCACACTTGTTCGGGAACTCTGTCTCCCAGATTGTTATTTGCCACCATTTCAACTTACTATCGGTGTCACACCGGTGTTCCTCACTATCTATCATTTCTTGTTATTACCACCACTACTCTAGGTGAGTATCGTCATCACTATTTATCACTACGGTTGCGTACTACTCGTTATCATGATTCGTTACTCTTTTCATACCTAAATACATTATTATTTGACTTGAACAGCATGGACGTAAACAATCATTTATACACTTCCCTCGGGGAATGCTTCTATAGAGTTGCACTAATTCTTACGATTAATACGAGTCACGTTTGAGACGTCGTTACACTTTGTTCATTTTAAATCTTCACGATTACAAGAACTTGATTTTATAGAGTGATGTGAGAATGGAGGTATGAGTTAGCATAATATAATGACACTCGATCAACGTGGTTATATTATGGTAAGTCATACCAAAGTTCTAATGACACGTGATGGTGATTGGACTCGATCAACCTAATCACCACCATCTGCCATGTACATGACTTCATTTTTATTTTTCTTGTTTGAATATCCGAAAACTCCGAGAATACTGATAACAACGATACCCGGGACACATCGTCGATTATTGTCGAACCATATTTATGCTTCCGAATGAATGACAAATTCTTCCAACTTCAGACATACGTTACACGTGTATACTATCTCGTCTTCGAGCAGTTTTATTGACGAACTACAAAATGTTTGGTATGCTCATATCGAGGCAGAAACTTCTCTCGCCTTATACTCGTACTTCCGTTTAAGGAAATCTTTATTCTAAATTCTCAATGGAGAGAGAGACTCTTCACGTTATACTAGTATTCGCCACGAGGGTGAATAGTCCTAAGGAACGTTTTTCAGAACCCGATAAGAAACATGCTCTAACGAACATTTTCGAAAACCGATAAATCTTCCGCGGCGCGAAATTCTTGAGAAACATAAACTTGTTCCAACAAACATTTTCAAGTCCTAACAAACTTTTTCAAACATACCTTAATGAAATGTACCTCGTTTCGGATCGAGATCCTCGTTTCACTTCTAAATTTCGGGGTGCCTTACAAAAAGTCTCGGGACCACATTTAAACATAAGTACCGCGTGTCATCCATGAACCGACGAACAACGCAAATGTACGATTCGAACCTCGGGAACCATAATACGAATTTGTGTTATCAACCTCAAATTTACTTTAGAAAAGTCTTTGCCCTTAACTAAATTCTCTTACGACGAGGGTTATCATTCAAGTCTTAACGTCACACCTTTTGAAATCTTATGTGACCGGAAACGTCATTCTCCTTTTGTAGAACCAAGTAAATGATAATCGAATCACCGGACCCGCACTCATTCATGAAATAACCGTTAAAATCGTTTAAATCCAAGAAAGGCTCGAGACGGCTCGTAATCGCCACTATGCCGATGTAGATGTAAACCTCCCAAATTCCATTTGGGTAACCGCGTAATGTTAAAAGTCGCACCTTGAGAAGGTGTAATCCGTTTCGGGAAACGTAGAAAGCTACATCTGCGATATTTTGATCCTTTTGAAATCTTAGAGCGTATTGTGCCCGTTGCTTACCGTTTCGAACTCCCGACTCAATCGAATTCCGTTCATCCAACATTCTGGGTATCAAACTTAAAGACGTGTCTTGCGAAACAAGAACTTGTTATTCTTTTCGATGAGCTTGCTATCGATGATAAACTTCACTTTCTAGGAGAACCGGTTGAAATTTTGAATCGTGAAATCAAACTTTAAAACAACGTAAACTCCCAACCGTCAAAGTTCGTTGGAATGTCCAAGGAAGTACCTTCACTCATTCGTGGAATCGGAAACGCAAGGTTTCGGAGAAGAAACAACAACTACTACTTCCAACTAAATTTCGGGACGAAATTTCTTTTAAGGTGTAGGTAATGTAACATCCCGCGTTTTTCCGTTAAATTTATTTTAACACCGTCTTTTTTTTTTGATAATATCTTCCATTATCTAAATTAAAACTTTCATTAACTAATGTTCTTAATATTTCCGTTATTGGATTATAACACATTCCGTTTACTCTCGCGTGTTTAAAATATCCGTTCGGTTAAATCCCGAACCCGCTTTTAAACTCGAGGGACTATTGGCGTCAAGTGGGAAAACTAGTTGACTAGGTCAACTAGTCAACCCACCACTACCACCACTCATTCACTTCCTCTTCCATTTCTCTCTTTTCTCTCTAGTTACCAAGAAACCATTTTAAACATCTTCAAAGATTCATCATCTAAATCAATTCAAGCAAGCAAACATCAAAACAAATTACATATTCGTGATCCTCTCTTCATCCTCTTCGAATTGGTACCAATTTCACTACTTGGGGTAAGGTTTCTAAAAACTCTAAATTTCTCTAAATTCGTTTTATATACTTGAAATTGTGTTAGTTAGTGTCTATGGCTCAAGTCTAACATGAATATATGTTTGGTTTGCTCGATTTGTTGTTTTTGGAGTAACTAGCATGAACTTGAAATGGGTGTGCTTAATCTTTGATTTTAGATGAGTTAATGTTGTTTAAATGTTAAAGTTCATGTATTAAAAGTGTTACTAGCATCATTAGCTTCAAACTGATGTGTAGGTTGATTTAGAAAAGCTTCCTTTACAAAATTGTTGAATTCATGATTTTGGTTAGGGTTTGATGAACTTTAAAACGGGATTTTGATGCATTGAATGCTTGTTAATGTTGTTAGTAAGTATTTAATTGTATTGTATGTTTCATTACCTTCAAAACAATGTATCGTATGTGTAAATTGGATTCCCGAGTTAAGAAATGCGTTTTATGAACTTGAAACTTCGATTTTGAACGTTTAATGATCATTTGATGAGGTTTTCATTGTTGTTAATGATGAATTTGATTCATGAAATGTGTTTAGTTGTATTCCTCTTTAAATTACCTTTCCAACGATATAAGATACGTGTTTTGAATGTTAACGAGTCAAAAGTTATGATCGTTTGAAGTTGAAATCGTCTAAGTGTTAAACTGCCCCAGAATTGCTGCACCAGACACAGATGCGGCGCATCTGCCTTGGATGCGGCGCATCTGAGGCAGACTGCCCAAAAAAGTCAATTTTTGCTTAATTCTAAGTATGCTACGCACCCCCGATCAACATGAAACTTGGCCAACATGCTCATATATGATTTCTAAGCTTAGGAAAATAGTTCGGGACCCGACCCGACCCCGTTGACTTTTTTGTTGACTTTGACCAAGTTTGACTTTTAGTCAAACTTAACAAAACACTTATGCAATCGTTCTAACATGCTTTCATACTTGATTCTTGCATGAAACTTGACAACGTGATTCACATGCTATATATTCGAGTCGTAACGAGCCATAGGACTAATTGAAGACTTTGACCTATCGTGTTTACCGATATTGATACAAACCTATTTGTTTAGGTCAAGACTAGCATTTGTTCATGCACACGTTTACTTTGTGAAGTACTTTTATACTCGTGCACTCGAGGTGAGATCATAGTCCCATCTTTCAACAACTTTTATACTTTTAAATTATGGGATGAGAAACATATACAGTTTTATACTACATACTTTTATACTTTGAACACAAGTACAAGGAAACAAACATTCCACAGTGAGTTAGAACAAAAATCCTCAATTCGATTATCATTAGTTACACTTGCAGGGTGTAAGCGAGAACTTATATTGTGTGGCCATACGGGTTTGACAAACCCTCATTACGGACGGTTCGCTACCGTCTACGGATGAAATATATTTTCGAGAAACAGTGTATGTTCTAACACTATTGTGATGGGGTTCTATGGAAGGAAACGTTAAGTCTTGATAATTGGGTGCTCGCGAACAAACTTTTGGAATGCAAACGATTTAGATAATCAACGTTATGGAAATACAAAATCTTGTGGTTCAAAAACAATGTTTACAAACACCTATGATTTCACCAACGTTTTTCGTTGACAGTTTTCTATATGTTTCTCAGGTTCATACATGGCTATTTGATACATGCTTCCGCGTACACTCATACTTTCTTGGGGTCAAGCATACATGCATACACTTTGATTACTTGCTTGGAGTCAAGCATACTTACATACGCTAGTGATAGCACCTTTGGATTCAAACATTTGTTTACATACTTACGCTATTTATAGCAACCGTGACTTTCAACTTATATTATGTCGCAAGTTTATTTCATTTATACATTATACTTTTGTAAACTTAAAATTGTTGTCGATCCGTTTGGTAAACTAAACTTTGTAAGTCTTGTACTTTTCAAATGAATGCGACATAATTTTGGTCAAACGAGTCTCATATAGGGACTACGACCACGTAACGGGACCTAAGTTAGCGGCGCCATCAATGACGATTTTTTCGGGTCGCTACACGCGCAATCCCAAACGATACCTAATGTGCACCAGAACCAGTTTCAGAATCAAATACCTAACCAATACTATATGCCACCGCAAAACACTTTTACTTACCAAAATCCCATGATGATGAACCCGTACCAAATGCAAATGTTTCATCAACCTTACATGCAACCACCCAAAAGATGTACTTATAAGAACTTCCGTGATTGAAAACCCTCTGAGTTTTCTGGAAGTACTGATCTGACTGTAACTCTCAATTGGTTGCGAGAAATTGAAAGGGTATTTGAAGCGTGTCAGTGTGAACCCGATCTGAAAGTGACATATGCTAGTCGATTGTTGAAAGGTAGGGCTATGATTTGGTGGGATTCTTTGATATCTAGTATACCAAAAGAACAAGTGAGTATGATCACATGGGAGCAGTTTCATGGGAAGGTGTGTGAACAGTATTGTAATCCATTTGATATGAACCGAATCAAGACTGAGTTTCTTGAAATGAAGATCACACCTCAAATGACGATCGATGAGGTAGTAGAGAAGTATATGGATAAACTGAGGTTTGTGCAACAATGGGTGCCAGACGAAGCGTCTCGTATCCAGCATTTTGTTAATATAATTCTGCCAGAGTACCGAACTTTCGTTAGAACAGCTACATCATTGTCTCAAGCTGTTGTGATGGCTAAGATGGTAGAAAGTGATGTTCAGGCCGCCAGGAATAGAATGTTTGGTAATGTGCTACAACAAGGTAGGCAAGTATCTGGTCAATCAGGATCTAAATCCAAGAAGTCTAGTGGGTTTAAATCGAAGGGTAAAAGTGGTCAGAGTAGTTCTGGCTCTGGATCAGGTAAAGGGAATTGGTGTCACACGTGTCGATCTTCTCATAGTGGTCAGTGTTTTGAGGCTACAAGAAGATGTTTAAAGTGTGGTGTTGTTGGGCATGAGTCTTCAGCATGTCCGTATCCGAATAGTGTATGTTGGAGTTGTCACAAACCAGGGCATCGTGCAGTTAGTTATCCGTCGAAGAGTGGTAGTTCCAGGGCAGGGTCAGGGGCGCATTCGGCATTAGCCGGAGGGTCAACTGCCTCGAGTGGGCAGAAGAGGAAGAACCCTCCAACAGCAGAGGCTAGAGCTTTTCAGATGTCGGTTGAGAATGCTGTGGCAACTGACGAAGTGATCACCGGTATGTTTCTAATCAACTCAATACCTGCTCGCGTATTGTTTGATTGTGGTGCCAATAGGTGTTTTATGTCCCTAGATTTCTGTGCTAAGTTGAATTTACCAGCTACTGTGTTACCCAAGCTGGTTAGTGTAGAAGTAGCCGATGGTAAGACCACACCCGTCACAACATATGTGTCTGGGGTTTGTATAGAGATTGAAGGGAAGTCTTTCCCAGTGACTTGTTTAGTGTTACCTATTCCTAGCTTTGATGTAGTATTAGGAATGGATTGGCTGAGCTCACTTAGGGCTAATATTAAGTGCGATAGGAAAATGATTACCTTTCGTTCGACCGATGGAACCCGTGTTGTAGCCCGAAGGGAGCGGGGCGGGTATAATTTTCCGTTGATAACCATGATGAAAGCGAAAAAGTCGATGGCAAAGGGCTGTGAATCATTTCTTGCATATGTAATTGATGCGAAAAAAGAAAAGAGAACAGTGGCTGATATTCTGATAGTATCAGAATTTCCCGAAGTGTTCCCAGATGAGTTACCAGGTCTGTCGCCGGTAAGGGAAGTCGAATATAAGATTGAGTTGGTTCCTGGAACAACTCCAGTTGCAAAAGCTCCATACCGATTAGCTCCGTCTGAAATCCGTGAAATGATGTCACAGATTCAAGAGTTATTAGATCGTGGGTTTATCAGACCGAGTTCTTCACCGTGGGGTGCTCCGGTATTGTTTGTTAAAAAGAAAGATGGGTCAATGCGTATGTGTATTGATTATCGTTAATTGAACAAAAGAACAGTGAAGAATAAGTATTCATTACCTCGAATAGACGATTTGTTCGATCAGTTACAGGGTGCTTCATTCTTTTCTAAGATAGACTTACGATTCGGGTATCATCAGGTTCGTGTTGCTGAATCAGATATACCGAAAACAGCGTTCAGAACAAGGTATGGTCATTATGAATTTCTTGTCATGCCGTTTGGGTTAACGAATGTGCCAGCAATCTTCATGGATTTAATGAATAGAGTGTGTCGTCCGTTCTTAGATAAGTTTGTGATTGTGTTCATGGACGATATACTAGTGTATTCAAAGACAGAGAGTGAACATGCTGAACATCTGAGACAGGTTTTGAACTTATTGAAACGTGAACAATTATTTGCAAAATTTTCAAAGTGTGAATTTTGGTTACGTGAAGTGCAGTTTTTGGGTCATGTGATTTGTGCTGAAGGTATAAAGGTTGATCTGATAAAGATAGAAGCGATAATGAATTGGAATTCTCCGAAGACTCCAACTGAGATTAAGAGTTTTCTGGGTTTGGCTGGTTATTATCGCAGATTTATCAAAGATTTTTCTAAAATAGCAGGTCCGTTGACTAAGTTGACTCGTAAAGATGTAGCCTTTCGATGGACTGATGAACAAGAAAAGGCTTTTCAGATTTTGAAACAGCTACTATGTCAGGCACCAGTGTTAGCTTTACCAGAAGGTTCAGATGACTTCGTGGTATACTGTGATGCGTCATATGCTGGGTTGGGTTGTGTATTAATGCAAAGAGATAAAGTAATCGCCTACGCTTCTTGACATTTGAAAGTTCATGAGAAGAATTATCCAGTGCATGATCTTGAAATGGCTGCAGTAGTGTTTGCTTTAAAACTGTGGAGACACTATTTGTATGGAACCCATTGTGTTATTTGTGCAGATCACAAGAGTTTGCAGTATATCTTCTCACAGAAAGAATTGAATATGCGTCAGAGACAGTGGCAAGAGTTGATCAAAGATTATGATTGTAAAATTAAATATCATCCGGGTAAGGCAAATGTTGTTGCAGATGCGCTAAGTCATTAAAGATCAAGTGAAAATGTGAAATTCCTTCGTTTGAATATAACTTCAGATATGATCAACGGCTTAAGAACCATTCAGGCCTGTGCTTTGGAGGACGAACATATTAAATCTGAACAAATGATCAAACGAAAAGTGGACTTAATTGATGACTCACGTGGACTAAAGACTTTAAACAATCATGTTTGGGTGCCTAAGCTTGGAGATTTGAGGGATTTAGTTATGACAGAAGCTCACAAATCCAGATTGACAGTACATTCGGGTAGTAATAAGATGTATCATGATTTGAAAACAGTGTATTGGTGGCCGACAATGAAAACAGATATCGCTCGATATGTCGAAAAGTGTCATATTTGTGCTCAGGTGAAGGCAGAACATCAGAAACCTTATGGTTCGTTACGTCAGTTACAGATTCCAGAGTGGAAATGGGAACATATAACGATGGATTTTGTGACAAAATTACCTCGAACTCAGAAAAGACATGATATGATTTGGGTAATAGTGGATCGTCTAACTAAAAGTGCTCATTTTCTTTCTACTCGTGAGACAGCCTCGTTAAGTGAGTTAGCCGAATTGTATGTGAAAGAAATAGTTAGTCGACATGGTGTGCCGTTATCGATCGTTTCAGACAGAGATTCCAGATTTGTGTCGATTTTTGGAATAGTCTTCAACAGAATCTGGGTACACGTGTGAATTTAAGTACAGCTTATCATCATCAGACAGACGGTCAGAGTGAAAGAATGATACAGACTTTAGAGGATATGTTAAGGGCTTGTGTGTTAGAATACGGTGGTTCGTGGGATACACATTTGCCGTGGGTCGAATTCGCGTATAATAATTCATATCATTCGAGTATAGGGATGCCGCCCTATGAAATGTTGTATGGTTGTCGTTGCAGAACTCCGACTTGTTGGTTAGAAGCCGGGGAGAAACAGTTTGCAGGTCCCGAAATTGTTCAAATGACAGCCGAAAAAGTTGCAATTGCTAGAGAAAAGTTGAAAGCCGCTAGAAACAGGCAGAAAATGTATGCTGATCCGCGTAGACGCCCGGTAACCTTTAGTGTGGGTGAACGGGTGTATCTGAAAGTTTCGTCGTGGAAAGGGGTTATCAGATTCGGTAAACGTGGTAAGTTAGCACCAAGATTTATTGGTCCGTTTCCGATTAGTGAAGTGTTGAACGATCAGACTGTGGTGTTAGATCTTCCGCCAAAGTTAGCCGGTATTCATAATACATTTAACGTGTGTTATCTTCGTAAGTGTAAAGTCGATGATGAAACGCAACTTCTTCCTTTAGAAGATTTAAGGGTCGATTTGAATAAGAAATTGGTGGAAGAGCTGGTCCGTGTAGTTGACCGAAAGGTGACTAAGTTGAGAAATAAAGAGATACCGATGGTGTTGATTGAGTGGAAACATAGTTTGGGTTCTAATCTTACGTGGGAGACAGAAGAGTTGATGAAGACTCGTTACCCTCGTTTTTTTTACCAAGACCAGATTCCGAGGACGGAATCTTCTTAAGGGGGGTGGATTTGTAACAGACTGAAACCCGGGCTAGTTGTAAGTTGCCTATTTTACCCTTAGGGTTTGTGCTTAGTCTTAAGTGCTTTTATTTCAATTATTTTATTAGTGTTTTATTTTAATTGTGTTGTAACCAGTTTGGGACAAGGGTCCCAGAACAGGTTTTTTTATTTTAATTGGACCTCGTTTAGGTTACCTAATCTTGTGCGAAAGATATCAGATAACTGGTAAATACCCGTGTGTTGTGGGGTATGGGTTTTTAACCCCAAAATAAGTGTAAAGGCAGCTAATTCCCCTCATTTGGTTCCTGAACCTTCCTCCCACTCTCACTCTCACCTAACATCATCTTCATCATCTTAAACAACCCTAAATCATTTGATCTCAAATTAAAGCTTCATTTTGGTGTCAAATCGTTCCTTATGTTGTTGTGATTCTAACAAGGTAAAGTTTATCTGATTTCGTGATCAAATTAGTGTCAAAATGGGTGTTTTAGTCAAGTTTTATGAAAGTGGGTTTTGATGTCCAAATTGGTTCAATTTGTTGTTGTTTGTGCATAAAAGTTGTGGGTTTATGTTTCTAAATGTTTAGTGTAAAAGATGTAACCAGTTTTGAGGTCAAAAACGTGTCCAAAGTTGAGATTTGGTGATTTTGGGTTGAAACCCGTCACTTTGCTGCTGTTGCAGCTGATGAACTACCTTCGGCCGATGGTCATTGGCCATCGACCGATGGTGAGGACGATCGGCCGATGGACGAGACCATCGACCGATGGTGTATGATTTCTGACCAGCGGATGTAATTTTGACGATCGACCGATTGGGGGAGACCATCGACCGATGGTGTGTTGACGATCGGCCGATGGATGGGACCATCGACCGATGGTCTTAGACAGTGAAATTTTTACTAAGTATTGAATTCTAGTCGTTATGCTGCCCGTTTGTATTTTGGTGTTCAGGATGTAAATTTTGGTGTTAAGCATGAAAATTTTAGCGGACGCAAATTTTTACTAATTTGCTATAATTCGCTGTCAGTGTGTCTAATCTTGATGGGAACACTATTCTAACTTGGTTTTTGCTGTTCTCAGGAGATAAGGACAAGGAGGAAGCTCAGAAATAATAACTGAGCAGTTGCTGGTAATTGGTGAGTGGGTCTATCTACGGATAGAGTTTAAGTAGCATATCATGCTACCGTGGTTGACTCTTTTACCATGCATAGTGTAGGAATTGCTATGATAGAATAATATCATTTGCCTGATGTTGTATGTGAATTATGTGTACACTGTGTGATTGGCACCAGTTGGGCCTAGGGAGACTGGGGACTCAAGACCGTGCCTAGGAGAGGTTAGAGTCCGTATGAGGTCAACCGTACCTAGGGGAGGTTGGGTCCATAGGCTACTGATTATTGAGTATAGTGTGAACGATGCACCCCCTGCATCTGGATAACTATACTGTGAATTGAGTAGCAGGGACTATCGGTAGACTCAGGCCCGATCAGCTGAGAGTCGTGTGCTCGTACAAGCCGCCGATCCTCGTATTGTCTTATTGTATGCTAGTTGGTAGTTAGCAAGTGTTGTTGTTAGTATATAGCTTGTGTGTGGCTTAAGCTATATCTGTTAGATAGATTCCATTCACTTAGCGGTGCTCTAATCCCCCACATGTTTCCCCCTTTGCAGGTTTAGGTACTGCTAGTCGGGATGGGTATTGATGCAGAAGACATGTTTGACTACCCTACTCTGATGTGGACTTTTGTTTAAATAATGTTTTGTAATAACGTAACACTGTTTTGTAAGCTTAAACTTAATTATATGGTTTAATGTAATGATGTGACTTATATTGTGTTTATTATTAAAGTCTTCCGCTGTGTATTAAAAAAAATGGTCAGTGTTACAATAGCTATCTATATAAGAGTTTATAAACTAGAACATAGTTTAGTTGATTCTAAACTTGTTTGAAAAACTAATTTAATCTTTCTAACTTAACTCTAATAACAATTATTTATATGTATTATGATATTATATTAAGTTAATATAAGAACTTATAACTTTTACATATGAAGAACACCTTGAAACTTAACATATATCCTTTAATCTCCATTCGGTAAAAAACGGGCTGTTTTGGGTTGGAAATTAAAAACCTATCTTAGACTTTGAGTTCAAGGCTAAGACTTTGGAAATATGTTAATATATGTAAATAAGACTTCCAGTATTTTTTTCATGATTTTAGACAAAGTGGAAGTATTTTATCAAAAATCATATATTGGGTGGATGCCGGGATTTTTCCAAATCTGTCCACCAACACAAAAAGAGGGTAAAGCTCTAAAAATTACTACTTGGTATGAACTTTTAGAATTGGTTTTGTAAGATTTACTTCTTAAGGAATCCATAGCAATTTGATTCACTTTAAACGGAGTTATAATGAATATTTGGCGAGCAAAACAAAATCTGCTAAAATTAACGATGTATGGACGAAATTTATATTATAAAAACTATATTAACCATATCCTTGTTAACTTTTCCTATATCCTATATATATTTGTACATGTTATAATTAGTATAACAAAATATTATAATCTTGGCTAATTCTGAGATTGTATATATATAATAATCTTGGTACGTTCCATGACAATACGTGCACAATACGTTTTGATAAATCCTAAGACAATACGTACACAACACGTCTTAGTTAATTCTAAGACAATAAGTATACAATACATCTCTGGATTGATGCAAGACAATACGTACACAATACACCGTGGGGTAATTCTAAGATTATATATATATATATATACCGATTAATGGACTTTTCGAACTATTTTGGACTACCAACATAAAATGTTAAAAATTATTATATAAGTATTCTATGAACTTGTTTTTTTTTTCATATGTCGTATTATTATCTGAATCATTATTATTATTATAGGTTCGTGAATCCAAGGACGACGGCCATATTTTTAATAAGTTGAAAACTTATTATTAATATACTTTTACTACCGTGAGTATATAGTCCCATTTTTAAACTCTACAAATATTTTGGGATGAGAATACATGCATTTTATGTTTTACGCCATGGACACAAGTACTTAAAATATATTCTACGTTGAGTTGTACCACCTTGCATATCTTCCCTAATAGCTTGGTAACTAATATTTACATGTTGTAAGAACATGTAAGCGGGAATCCTATTGATAGATCTATCGGGTTTGACAACCCCAACCGGGCTAGTCGCTCTAGTATCGTAAACGGTTGCATAGTACTTCGTTTTTACTACACTTGGTACAGTGTAGGGAGATTTCATAATAAAGGGAATATGCCACATTAATGGTTAAGTATGGTTACCGAAGCGCTCAATAACTTATAGAATATCTTTATTGAAATGTTTGTAACTATGAAATCTTGTGGTCTATATTTATATCGATGCTAGCTTTAAACCTATATATCTCACCAACCTTTGTGTTGACTGTTTAAGCATGTTTATTCTCAGGTCCTTAAGAAAGACTTCCGCTGTCGCATTATCTGAGCAAGCTTTGCATGGAGTCTCATGCTTTTGTTTAAAAGAGGGTTGCATTCAATAAAACTTTGGTCATGTATTATATTCGACTGTTATGTCACCTTTGTAATATTTGAAAATCGATGTATCATGGGGATTATTTTGTAAATAATCGCCCATATGTTTAAAACTCATATTATGTATAATAATGGTGTGCTTTTTATGAAACGAATGTAATATTTTCTAAAACGTATCATATAGAGGTCAATTACCTCGCTATGGGACCAATGAATAACGTACTGCATTTATAGTAATATGGACGGGTCATTTCAGTTGGTATCAGAGCAGAGGTCTTAGCGAACCAGAAATTGCATTAGTGTGTCTGACCGGTATTTGTTAGGATGCATTAGTGAGTCTGGACTTTGACCGAACTTGTTTTTGAAAACCATTTCTTATCATTTTTGGTCGGAAATTAAATACTATAACATGTAAATATTATGTGGTATATTACTAATGTGATAGTTAATGTGTGATAGATGTCTACTTCTAGCACCAACCTCATTATCACATTCAGCGACTCCGAAGAGGAATCTCTAGCAAAAGTACCAATCATTGACTTATCTGATAACCACGATGACTCGAAGAAAGATGTATCAATCATCTATATAACTGATGACGATGATGACCTAGAGTGGGATGCATTTTGGGAAGATTCACAAATTCCAGAAGAACCAGAAGTGAAAGAACCTGAAAACGATCCGGAGACGGATGAGGAAGTCAAAGAAATTTCTAAACAAGATTGGAATAACGCAACAAGGGATGTTAAACTTCCTATTGTAGTAGGGCTTGAGAACCAACACCTTTTACCACCAAACCACCCTTACCATATAAATCTCCCTGATAATCCCACCAAGATACCAAGTACCTCCAACCCACGACCAACAACAAAATACACTGTGCGTCTATCCCTCATTCCACCTAAACAAATTGATTCACCAACAACTAAAAGGCCCCGTTGTTTTTGAATCACCTCCCGCTATGATAACATTTCACGCCATGTATAATATTATGTAGTGTACTTTATTTTATCCTACATATGTATTATGTAAAATATACCTATGTGAAATACTGGTATTGTATTGCTATATCATGAATAGGCGTGAAATAATTATGTGATTTTACTTTAAATTTTTCATAATAGAATATTATCTAGATTGTAGTAGTTAATTTTTTTACTAAGCTATTAAGTATGAACTTTAACGGGTAGGTAATACCCTAGAAATACTTATAAAATGCTAATAAGAAGAAAATGCTTTTATAATAATTGGTTCATATTATTAATATGCCATGATGTACCATTAATTACTCACTACCTCTATAATATTCTATGTGATTAATTATCTTATATGTTTATTGAAGAAACATGGCTCGATTAAACTGAATGACGGAACAAGAAATTGAGGAGCTTATCAACCAACGCGTAAACGACCGTATGCTTTGGGTCGAAGCGGCAAGAGCATCAGCAAATAACACCAACTCTCGTGTTGGATGCACATATAAAGTATTTCAAGGTTGCAAACCTTCATCATTCAGCGGAACAGAAGGACCAGTCGGTTTAACCCGATGGTTCAAAAAGCTCGAGTCCGTATTTAAAATCAGTGGTTGTGCGGAAGGGGATAGGACAAAGTATGCTTCATGCACATTACAGGATGGTGCACTTACATGGTGGAAAAACTATGTAAAAGCTGTAGGGGGCGATGAAGCATATGATACTCCTTGGGAGGAGTTGAAAAATATGCTAATCAATGAATACTGCCCAAGGAATGAGGTTAGAAAAATGGAAGCCGAGTTACGAAATCTGAAAGTTTTCGGAACCGAACTTACCAACTATAACAGGCGATTCATGGAATTAGCCTTGTTATGTCCTAAATTGGTACCAACGGAAGAGCGAAAGATTGAATTGTATAAAGATAGTCTGCCAAAGAACATCAAGGCCAATGTTACAGCATCCAAACCCAAGACAATTCATGAATCTATAACCATGGCAAACGAGCTAATGGATCAGATCATCCTGGATAAAAACGCATCAAATACCGATGCCAAGGTATTGGATAACAAAAGAAAGTGTGATGGAAACCGTGATCGAGGTCACCAACAACAATCTCTTAAGAAACAGGAAACCACGCAAGGTGCGGGTAGTGGTTCAAGCTCGGGTTACAAAGGGCATAATCCCTTATGAAACAGATGCCACAAACATCACACTGGTTTTTGTAATGTGGTGTGCAACAAATGTAATCGAAGGGGTCATCTTGCTGAAGATTGTTGGGTTCCCGTTAAAAATACAAATGGCACCAAGACTCCTGCCACCAATGCAAATAGAACTTCCTTGGCTACTGTTACTTGTTACGGGTGTGGGAAACAGGGTCATATTAAGAGCCAGTGCCCGAATCCAGGGAAGAATAACGGACCTGCATGGGGAAGAGCATCTGTTATTAATGCTAGAGAGGCGTGTGAAGACCCGGAGCTTGTTACGAGTACGTTTACCATTAATGACTTATCTGCATCTATTATATTTGATACTGGTGCCGATAGAAGTTACATGTGTAGAGACTTTTACGCTAAATTGAATTGTTCATCATTACCTCTAGATGCTAAGTACATGATTGAGTTAGCTAATGGTAAACTAATTAAAGTCGATAAAATTTGTCGTGATTGTAAAATAAATTTAGCCAGAGAGATGTTTAAAATTGATTTGATACCCGTACAATTAGGAAGTTTTGATGTAGTAGTCGGCATGGACTGGATGTCTAAAATAGGAGCTGAAGTTGTGTGTGCCAAGAAGGCAATGTGCATTCCTTGTAAGGATAAAACGCCAGTAATGATTTACGGAGAGAAGGGTAACTCAAAGCTAAAACTCATTAGCTGCTTGAAAACCCTAAAGTGTTTGAAGAAAGGATGTTATGCTATCTTAACACATGTTAATAAAGTCGAAACGAAGGAAAAAGATAAGAGCATCAACGACGTGCCTGTGGCAAGAGATTTTCCTGAAGTCTTTTCAGAAGAGTTGTCGGGATTACCTCCATTTAGATCTGTAGAATTTCAAATAGATCTAGTACCAGGAGCTACACCAGTGGCTCATGCTCCATACAGACTTGCACCGTCGGAGATGAAAGAGTTACAAAGCCAGTTACAATAATTACTGGACCGTGGATTCATTCGATCGAGTACTTCACCGTGGGGAGCTCCGATTTTATTTGTCAAGAAGAAAGATGGATCCTTTCGAATGTGTATAGATTACCGCGAATTAAACAAGTTAACTATTAAGAATCGGTACCCATTTTATTTTATTTGTTTGATCAGCTGTAAGGATCACGTGTTTACTCCAAAATTGATCTGAGATCGGGTTATCATCAGTTGCGTGTCAAAGAAGAAGATATTTTGAAAACCGCCTTTCGAACACACTACGGTCATTATGACTTTTTAGTCATGCCATTCGGTCTGACAAACGCACTGTAGTGACCCGAACTTTTCCATGTTTATATATATATTAAATGAAATTGTTATTTACATGATTAAGTGTTTCCAACATGTTAAGCAATCAAACTTATTAAGACTTGATTAATTGAAATAGATTTCATATAGACAATTGACCACCCAAGTTGACCGGTGATTCACGAATGTTAAAACTTGTAAAAACTATACGATGACATATATATGGTTATATATATAGTTAACATGATTTTATTATAAGTATGTATCTCATTAGGTATTTTAACAATGAGTTATATACATAAAAATGAGACTATTAATTTAAGAAACTCGAAAACGATATATATAACGATTATCGTTATAACAACGTCTTACTAGGTACATATGAATCATATTAAGATATTGATACACTTGGTTAATTATGTTAAATGATAAGTAAATATATTATTAAGTGTATTAACAATGAAATACATATGTAAAAATAAGACTACTAACTTAATGATTTCGAAACGAGACATATATGTAACGATTATCGTTGTAACGGAATTTAACTGTATATATATCATACTAAGATATATTATATATCATAATATCATGATAATATAACAATTTAACATCTCATTTGTTATAATAAACAATGGGTTAAAAACATTCAACAAGATCGTTAACCTAAAGGTTTCAAAACAACATTTACATGTAACGACTAACGATGACTTAACGACTCAGTTAAAATGTATATACATGTAGTGTTTTAATATGTATTCATACACTTTTGAAAGACTTCAAGACACTTATCAAAATACTTCTACTTAACAAAAATGCTTACAATTACATCCTCGTTCAGTTTCATCAACAATTCTACTCGTATGCACCTGTATTCGTACTCGTACAATACACAACTTTTAGATGTATGTACTATTGGTATATACACTCCAATGATCAGCTCTTAACAGCCTATGTGAGTCACCTAACACATGTGGGAACCATCATTTGGCAACTAGCATGAAATATCTCATAAAATTACAAAAATATGAGTAATCATTCATGACTTATTTACATGAAAACAAAATTACATATCCTTTATATCTAATCCATACACCAATTACCAAAAACACCTACAAACACTTTCATTCTTCAATTTTCTTCATCTAATTAATCTCTCTCAAGTTCTATCTTCAAGTTCTAAGTGTTCTTCATAAATTCCAAAAGTTCTAGTTTCATAAAATTAAGAATACTTCCAAGATTGCAAGTTTACTTCCAAGTTTTCTAAATCCATTCCAAGTAATCATCCAAGATCAAGAAACCTTTGTTAATTACATTAGGTTATCTTTCTAATACAAGGTAATAATCATATTCAAACTTTAATTCAATTTCTATAACTATAACAATCTTATTTCGAGTGGAAATCTTACTTGAAATTGTTTTTTTTTGTCATGATTCTGCTTCAAGAACTTTCAAGCCATCCAAGGATCCTTTGAAGCTAGATCTATTTTTCTCATTTCCAGTAGGTTTATCCAATGAACTTGAGGTAGTAATGATGTTCATAACATCATTCGATTCATACATATAAAGCTATCTTATTCGAAGGTTTAAACTTGTAATCACTAGAACATAGTTTAGTTAATTCTAAACTTGTTCGCAAATAAAAGTTAATCCTTCTAACTTGACTTTTAAAATCAACTAAACACATGTTATATATCTATATGATATGCTAACTTAATGATTTAAAACCTGGAAACACGAAAAACACCGTAAAACCGGATTTACGCCGTCGTAGTAACACCGCGGGCTGTTTTGGGTTAGTTAATTAAAAACTATGATAAACTTTGATTTAAAAGTTTTTATTCTGGAAAAATGATTTTTATTATGAACATGAAACTATATCCAAAAATTATGGTTAAACTCAAAGTGGAAGTATGTTTTCTAAAATGGTCATCTAGACGTCGTTCTTTCGACTGAAATGACTACCTTTACAAAAATGACTTGTAACTTATTTTTCTGTCTATAAGCCTATACTTTTTCTGTTTAGATTCATAAAATAGAGTTCAATATGAAACCATAGCAATTTGATTCACTCAAAACGGATTTAAAATGAAGAAGTTATGGGTAAAACAAGATTGGATAATTTTTATCATTTTAGCTACGTGAAAATTGGTAACAAATCTATTCCAACCATAACTTAATCAACTTGTATTGTATATTATGTAATCTTGAGATACCATAGACACGTATACAATGTTTCGACCTATCATGTCGACACATCTATATATATTTCGGAACAACCATAGACACTCTATATGTGAATGTTGGAGTTAGCTATACAGGGTTGAGGTTGATTCCAAAATATATATAGTTTGAGTTGTAATCAATACTGAGATACGTATACACTGGGTCGTGGATTGATTCAAGATAATATTTATCGATTTATTTCTGTACATCTAACTGTGGACAACTAGTTGTAGGTTACTAACGAGGACAGCTGACTTAATAAACTTAAAACATCAAAATATATTAAAAGTGTTGTAAATATATTTTGAACATACTTTGATATATATGTATATATTGTTATAGGTTCGTGAATCAACCAGTGGCCAAGTCTTACTTCCCGACGAAGTAAAAATCTGTGAAAGTGAGTTATAGTCCCACTTTTAAAATCTAATATTTTTGGGATGAGAATACATGCAGGTTTTGTAAATGATTTACAAAATAGACACAAGTACGTGAAACTACATTCTATGGTTGAATTATCGAAATCGAATATGCCCCTTTTTATTAAGTCTGGTAATCTAAGAATTAGGGAACAGACACCCTAATTGACGCGAATCCTAAAGATAGATCTATTGGGCCTAACAAACCCCATCCAAAGTACCGGATGCTTTAGTACTTCGAAATTTATATCATATCCGAAGGGTGTCCCGGAATGATGGGGATATTCTTATATATATGCATCTTGTTAATGTCGGTTACCAGGTGTTCACCATATGAATGATTTTTATCTCTATGTATGGGATGTGTATTGAAATATGAAATCTTGTGGTCTATTGTTACGATTTGATATATATAGGTTAAACCTATAACTCACCAACATTTTTGTTGACGTTTAAAGCATGTTTATTCTCAGGTGAATACTAAGAGCTTCCGCTATTGCATACTAAAATAAGGACAAGATTTGGAGTCCATGTTTGTATGATATTGTGTAAAAACTGCATTCAAGAAACTGATTTCGATGTAACATATTTGTATTGTAAACCATTATGTAATGGTCGTGTGTAAACAGGATATTTTAGATTATCATTATTTGATAATCTACATAAAGCTTTTTAATCCTTTATTTATGAAATAAAGGTTATGGTTTGTTTTAAAAATGAATGTAGTCTTTGAAAAACGTCTCATATAGAGGTCAAAACCTCGCAACAAAATCAATTAATATGGAACGTTTTTAATCAATAAGAACGGGACATTTCAGTTGGTATCCGAGCGTTGGTCTTAGAGAACCAGAAAATTTGCATTAGTGTGTCTTATCGAGTTTGTTAGGATGCATTAGTGAGTCTGGACTTCGACCGTGTTTTCTTTAAAAATGATTGCTTAATATTTTTGTTGGAAACTATATATTTTTAACATGTGAATATTATGTGATATATTAATCTCTTAACGCGTTTGATATTATGTGATAGATGTCTACCTCTAGAACAAGTCCTATTGACTCACCTAATAATAATGAAGAGTCAAATGTAAATTGGAATGATTCGTGGACTGATTCACAAGTTCCCGAAGAGGAACCGGAAGAAGAGTCGGAACCGGAAGAAGAATCAGAACCGGAAGAGGAGGAACCAGAGGAGGAAATAGAACCGGTGGGGGAAATAATAAAACGGTTAAGTAAAAGAAAATCCTCAACCAACCGACCAAGGTTAATTATGGTCAATGGTGTTTCCGCCAAGGAAGCAAAATATTGGGAGGATTACCAATTCTCCGATGAATCGGATTCCGACGAGAATTCCGATGATGTTATAGAAATTACCCCAACTGAATTTAAAAAGGCAAAAGAAAATAATAAGGGAAAGGGCATAAAAATAGAGAAATCTAATTCCAACCCCGATGAACTTTATATGTATCGTCAACCCTCGAAGCCCTTAAGTTGTAACAATGACCCGGGAACCTCTAAACCACCAGGTTTTTCTAAACCGTTGTGGAAAACGACAGCTCGTATTAGGGGAACATCATATCCCAAGAAACTTGGCAAAACGAACCAAAATCGAAGAAGAAGAAACGAGCAAGTCGGAATAAGATAGTTGTATTCGTGTGGTGTAATATATGTAATATAGTGTGCTTATGCTTTATGATATATGTAAAAATTGCTTGTATTAATAAGTATTTTTTTTTATGAATCTAACTCTTGTCTATTTTACAGTATAAAAACATAAAATGGATAGAAACCCAATATTTTAAGAGACCTACCCGGAGACATGATTGATGAAATCTTGTATAGAGTCGGTCAGAATTCTTCGGCACAACTATTTACGGTGAAATCAGTTTGTAAGACATTCGAAGAACGTTCCAAGAATGTCTTGGTTTATAAGAGACTTTCGTTTGAAAGATGGGGGATATCACATTGGGAAACCCATAAGTTACGATGTGTTTACTTTGACGCATATATTGCGGGGAACCCAAATGCTATTTTACGCAACGGGTTAAGAAATTATTTTGACTCAATGTATCCGAATATAGGACTTCATGATTTAGAAAAAGCGGCTAACATGCAACATAAAGAAGCATGCTATGCTTACGGGTTAATAATGTTCGCTTCTCACCAAAGTGAGAAAAAGAACATCGGGCTACAACTATTAAACAAAACGTTCCCACAAGTGACGGAGTCGGTAATTGGGGTAAGAAATGAGGTTTTTAGGTTATTACGAGACTGTTGGTCATTACGTAACCCTCGTCCCTTTGACGACGTTACAACACGCTGTCTTATCAACGGCCATAACGGTTATGTTCCACAAGACCAAGGATGGGAAGTAGTCCTAGTAAAACCAGAATGCATGACTTGTTTCTGGACGTATGAATTACGTGTCTTTATTGCCTTTGCTGAACGACTTGTGTACTAGCTAGAATTATCTTCACAACTATCTTGTATCAAAGTTATTGTGTGCTATATTTCATGCTTTATGTAAAATAAGCGGTATTGTAAGTTTGTAAAATATTGTATAAAAGTTTGAACGCGAAATATTATTATAATCAGTTTTTCATATAGAATTGTAGTAGTTGAATTGTATATTAGCTACTAAGTATGAACTTAACGGGTAGGTACTACCCGAATTTAAACTTATAAAACGCTAATATGAAGAAAAAACTTTTATAAATGAGTTCATATTATGCTACGAAATACTATTAACTACTCTTAATATTCTGTATGATTAACTTGTTCTATTTGACTATTTTGAAGGAAATGGCACCGACTACTCGACACACCGTGAATATGAATGAAGAGGAATTCCATACTTTTCTAGCTTCAAACATAGCCGCAGTACAGGCTGCGCTACATACCAACAATAACCTTGGATCTAGCAGTACAGGAAATCATGTAGGATGCACCTACAAAGAATTCACTGCCTGCAAACCTTTGGAATTTGATGGAACCGAAGGACCGATTGGATTGAAACGGTGGACCGAGAAGGTCGAATCGGTGTTTGCCATAAGTAAGTGTACTGAAGAGGACAAAGTGAAGTACGCTATGCATACCTTCACAGGTTCTGCGTTAACATGGTGGAATACCTATCTAGAGCAAGTGGGACAAGATGATGCGTACGCACTACCGTGGTCAGCATTCAAGCACTTGATGAACGAGAAGTAGCATCCAAGAACCGAGGTCAATAAGCTCAAGACAGAACTTAGAGGGTTACGAACCCAAGGATTTGATATTACCACGTACGAAAGACGATTCACAGAATTGTGCCTATTGTGTCCGGGAGCGTTCGAAGATGAGGAAGAGAAGATCGACGCGTTTGTGAAAGGATTACCGGAAAGAATCCAAGAAGATATAAGTTCACATGAGCCCGCCTCCATACAACAGGCATGTAGAATGGCTCACAAACTAGTGAACCAGATTGAGGAAAGAATTAAAGAACAGATGGCTGAAGAGGCCAATGTGAAGCAAGTCAAAAGAAAGTGGGAGGAAAACGGTGATAAGAATCACCAATACAACAACAACAGCAATTACAATAATAATCGCAACAATTATCCCAACAATCGCAACATCAATCACAACTATAACAAACGGCCCAACAACAACAACAACAACAACAACAATAACAACAACAACAACAACAACAACAACAACAACAACAACAACAACAACAACAACAACAACAACAACAACAACAACAACAACAACAACAACAACAACAACAACAACAACAACAACAACAACAACAACAACAACAACAACAACAACAACAACAACAACAACAACAACAACAACAACAGCAACTACAACAATCATCCCAACAACAATAACAACCGCAACAACAACAACAACAACAATCAGAAGCAGCTATGCCAAAGGTGTGAAAAGTATCACTCGGGGTTCTGCACCAAATTTTGCAACAAGTGTAAAAGAAATGGTCATAGCGCGGCGAAGTGTGAGGTCTACGGACCAGGGGTTAACAGAACGAAAGGAACAAATGGTGTCGGAATGAGTAATGGCGGAGCAAGTAGTGTCGGAGCAAGTTATGCCAATGTAGTTTATTACAAATGTGGAAAATCGGGCCACATTATTAGAAATTGCCCGAACCAGGAGAATACGAATGGACAAGGCCGCGGAAGAGTTTTCAATATTAATGCGGCAGAGGCACAGGAAGACTCGGAGCTTGTTACGGGTACGTTTCTTATTGACAATAAATCTGCTTACGTTTTATTTGATTCGGGTGCGGATAGAAGCTATATGAGTAGAGATTTTTGTGCTAAACTAAGTTGTCCATTGAGCCGTTGGATAGTAAATTTTTACTCGAATTAGCAAACGGTAAATTAATTTCACCAGATAATATATGCCGGAATCGAGAAATTAAACTGGGTAGCGAAATATTTAAAATTGATTTGATACCAGTAGAGTTAGGGAGTTTTGATGTAATAGTTAGCATGAACTGGCTGAAGAAGGTAAAAGCAGAGATCGTATGTTATAAAAATGCAATTCGCATTGTACGAGAAGAAGGAGAACCCTTAATGGAGTACGGAGAAAAGGGCAACATGAAGCTACATCTTATTAGTAATTTGAAGGCACAAAAACTAATAAGAAAAGGTTGCTATGCTGTTCTAGCACACGTCGAGAAAGTACAAACTGAAGAAAAGAGCATCAATGATGTTCCCATCGCAAAAGAATTTCCCGATGTATTTCCAAAAGAATTACCGGGACTACCTCCACATCGATCTGTTGAATTTCAAATAGATCTTGTACCAGGAGCTGCACCAATAGCTCGTGCTCCTTATAGACTCGCACCCAGCGAGATGAAAGAACTGCAAAGCCAACTGCAAGAACTATTAGAACGTGGTTTCATTCGACCAAGCACATCACTATGGGGAGCTCCTGTTTTGTTTGTCAAGAAGAAGGATGGTACATTTAGTTTGTGTATTGACTACAGAGAGTTGAACAAACTTACCATCAAAAACCGTTATCCACTGTCGAGAATTGACGACTTATTTGATCAACTACAAGGCTCGTCAGTTTATTCGAAGATCAATTTACGTTCTGGATATCATTAAATGCGAGTAAAGGAGGATGATATTCCAAAAACTGCTTTTAGGACGCGTTATGGTCATTACGAGTTTATGGTTATGCCGTTTGGATTGACTAACGCACCAGCTGTGTTCATGGACCTTATGAACCGAGTGTGTGGGCCATATATTGACAAGTTTGTCATTGTTTTCATCGATGACATAGTTATTTACTCAAAGAATGATCAAGAGCACGAAGAACATTTGAGAAAAGTGCTAGAAGTATTGAGGAAAGAAAAACTGTACGCTAAGTTTTCAAAGTGTGCATTTTGGTTGGAAGAAGTTCAATTCCTCGGTCACATAGTGAACAAAGAAGGTATCCAGGTGGACCCGGCAAAGATCGAAACCGTTGAAAAGTGGGAAACCCCAAAAACTCCGAAGCATATACGTCAATTTTTAGGATTGGCTGGTTACCACAGAAGATTCATCCAAGATTTCTCCAAAATAGCAAAACCCTTGACTGCATTAACTCATAAAGGGAAGAAATTTGAATGGAAGGATGAACAAGAAAAGGCGTTTCAATTATTGAAGAAAAAGCTAACTACGGCACCTATATTGTCATTGCCTGAAGGGAATGATGATTTTGTGATTTATTGTGACGCATCAAAGCAAGGTCTCGGTTGTGTATTAATGCAACGGACGAAGGTGATTGCTTATGCGTCTAGACAATTGAAGATTCACGAGCAAAATTTTACGACGCATGATTTGGAATTAGGCGCGGTTGTTTTTGCATTAAAGACTTGGAGGCACTACTTATATGGGGTCAAAAGTATTATATATACCGACCACAAAAGTCTTCAACACATATTTAATCAGAAATAACTGAATATGAGGCAGCATAGGTGGATTGAATTGTTGAATAATTACGACTTTGAGATTCGTTACCACCCGGGGAAGGCAAATGTGGTAGCCGACGCCTTGAGCAGGAAGGACAGAGAACCCATTCGAGTAAAATCTATGAATATAATGATTCACACTAACCTTACTACTCAAATAAAGGAGGCGCAACAAGGAGTTTTAAAAGAGGGAAATTTAAAGGATGAAATACCCAAAGGATCGGAGAAGCATCTTAATATTCGGGAAGACGGAACCCGGTATAGGGATGAAAGGATTTGGGTACCAAAATTTGGAGATATGAGAGAAATGGTACTTAGAGAAGCTCATAAAACCAGATACTCAATACATCCTGGAACGAGGAAGATGTACAAGGATCTCAAGAAACATTTTTGGTGGCCGGGTATGAAAGCCAATGTTGCTAAATACTTAGGAGAATGTTTGACGTGTTCTAAGGTCAAAGCTGAGCATCAGAAACCATCAGGTCTACTTCAACAACCCGAAATCTCAGAATGGAAATGGGAAAACATTACCATGGATTTCATCACTAAATTGCCAAGGACTGCAAGTGGTTTTGATACTATTTGGGTAATAGTTGATCGTCTCACCAAATCAGCACACTTCCTGCCAATAAGAGAAGATGACAAGATGGAGAAGTTAGCACGACTGTATTTGAAGGAAGTCGTCTCCAGACATGGAATACCAATCTCTATTATCTCTGATAGGGATGGCAGATTTATTTCAAGATTCTGGCAGACATTACAGCAAGCATTAGGAACTCGTCTAGACATGAGTACTGCCTATCATCCACAAACTGATGGACAGAGCGAAAGGACGATACAAATGCTTGAAGACATGCTGCGAGCATGTGTTATTGATTTCGGAAATAGTTGGGATCGACATCTACCGTTAGCAGAATTTTCCTACAACAACAGCTACCATTCAAGCATTGAGATGGCGCCGTTTGAAGCACTTTATGGTAGAAAGTACAGGTTTCCAATTTGTTGGAGTGAAGTGGGGGATAGACAGATTACGGGTCCGGAGATAATACAAGAAACTACTGAGAAAATCATCCAAATTCAACAAAGATTGAAAACCGCCCAGAGTCGACAAAAGAGCTACGCGGACAGTAAAAGAAAAGATATAGAGTTTGAAATTGGAGAAATGGTCATGCTTAAGGTTTCACCTTGGAAAGGCGTTGTTCGATTTGGTAAACGGGGGAAACTAAATCCAAGGTACATTGGACCATTCAAGATTATAGATCGTGTCGGACCAGTAGCTTACCAACTGGAGCTACCTCAACAACTCGCGGCTGTACATAACACTTTCCACGTCTCAAATTTGAAGAAATGTTTTGCTAAAGAAGATCTCACTATTCTGTTGGACGAAATCCAAATCAATGAAAAACTTCAATTCATTGAAGAACCCGTCGAAATAATGGATCGTGAGGTTAAGAGACTTAAACAAAACAAGATACTGATTGTTAAGGTTCGATGGAATGCTTGTAGAGGACTCGAGTTCACCTGGGAGTGTGAAGATCAGATGAAGAAGAAATACCCGCATTTATTTCCAGAAGATACGTCAACACCTCCAACTGCTTAAAATTTCGGGATGAAATTTATTTAACGGGTAGGTACTGTAGTGACCCGAACTTTTCCATGCTTATATATATATTAAATGAAATTGTTATTTACATGATTAAGTGTTTCCAACATGTTAAGCAATCAAACTTGTTAAGACTTGATTAATTGAAATAGATTTCATATAGACAATTGACCACCCAAGTTGACCGGTGATTCACGAACGTTAAAACGTGTAAAAACTATACGATGACATATATATGGTTATATATATAGTTAACATGATTTTATTATAAGTATGTATCTCATTAGGTATTTTAACAATGAGTTATATACATAAAAATGAGACTATTAATTTAAGAAACTCGAAAACGATATATATAACGATTATCGTTATAACAACGTCTTACTAGGTACATATGAATCATATTAAGATATTGATACACTTGGTTAATTATGTTAAATGATAAGTAGATATATTATTAAGTGTATTAACAATGAAATACATATGTAAAAATAAGACTACTAACTTAATGATTTCGAAACGAGACATATATGTAACGATTATCGTTGTAACGGCATTTAACTGTATATAAATCATACTAAGATATATTATATATCATAATATCATGATAATATAACAATTTAACATCTCATTTGTTATAATAAACAATGGGTTAACAACATTCAACAAGATCGTTAACCTAAAGGTTTCAAAACAACATTTACATGTAACGACTAACGATGACTTGACGACTCAGTTAAAATGTATATACATGTAATGTTTTAATATGTATTCATACACTTTTGAAAGACTTCAAGACACTTATCAAAATACTTCTACTTAACAAAAATGCTTACAATTACATCCTCGTTCAGTTTCATCAACAATTCTACTCGTATGCACCCGTATTCGTACTCGTACAATACACAGCTTTTAGATGTATGTACTATTGGTATATACACTCCAATGATCAGCTCTTAGCAGCCTATGTGAGTCACCTAACACATGTGGGAACCATCATTTGGCAACTAGCATGAAATATCTCATAAAATTACAAAAATATGAGTAATCATTCATGACTTATTTACATGAAAATAAAATTACATATCCTTTATATCTAATCCATACACCAACTACCAAAAACACCTACAAACACTTTCATTCTTCAATTTTCTTCATCTAATTGATCTCTCTCAAGTTCTATCTTCAAGTTCTAAGTGTTCTTCATAAATTCCAAAAGTTCTAGTTTCATAAAATTAAGAATACTTCCAAGATTGCAAGTTTACTTCCAAGTTTTCTAAATCCATTCCAAGTAATCATCCAAGATCAAGAAACCTTTGTTACTTATAGTAGGTTATCTTTCTAATACAAGGTAATAATCATATTCAAACTTTAATTCAATTTCTATAACTATAACAATCTTATTTCGAGTGGAAATCTTACTTGAAATTGTTTTTTTTTGTCATGATTCTGCTTCAAGAACTTTCAAGCCATCCAAGGATCCTTTGAAGCTAGATCTATTTTTCTCATTTCCAGTAGGTTTATCCAATGAACTTGAGGTAGTAATGATGTTCATAACATCATTCGATTCATACATATAAAGCTATCTTATTCGAAGGTTTAAACTTGTAATCACTAGAACATAGTTTAGTTAATTCTAAACTTGTTCGCAAATAAAAGTTAATCCTTCTAACTTGACTTTTAAAATCAACTAAACACATGTTATATATCTATATGATATGCTAACTTAATGATTTAAAACCTGGAAACACGAAAAACACCGTAAAACCGGATTTACGCCGTCGTAGTAACACCGCGGGCTGTTTTGGGTTAGTTAATTAAAAACTATGATAAACTTTGATTTAAAAGTTTTTATTCTGGAAAAATGATTTTTATTATGAACATGAAACTATATCCAAAAATTATGGTTAAACTCAAAGTGGAAGTATGTTTTCTAAAATGGTCATCTAGACGTCGTTCTTTCGACTGAAATGACTACCTTTACAAAAATGACTTGTAACTTATTTTTCTGTCTATAAGCCTATACTTTTTCTGTTTAGATTCATAAAATAGAGTTCAATATGAAACCATAGCAATTTGATTCACTCAAAACGGATTTAAAATGAAGAAGTTATGGGTAAAACAAGATTGGATAATTTTTATCATTTTAGCTACGTGAAAATTGGTAACAAATCTATTCCAACCATAACTTAATCAACTTGTATTGTATATTATGTAATCTTGAGATACCATAGACACGTATACAATGTTTCGACCTATCATGTCGACACATCTATATATATTTCGGAACAACCATAGACACTCTATATGTGAATGTTGGAGTTAGCTATACAGGGTTGAGGTTGATTCCAAAATATATATAGTTTGAGTTGTAATCAATACTGAGATACGTATACACTGGGTCGTGGATTGATTCAAGATAATATTTATCGATTTATTTCTGTACATCTAACTGTGGACAACTAGTTGTAGGTTACTAACGAGGACAGCTGACTTAATAAACTTAAAACATCAAAATATATTAAAAGTGTTGTAAATATATTTTGAACATACTTTGATATATATGTATATATTGTTATAGGTTCGTGAATCAACCAGTGGCCAAGTCTTACTTCCCGACGAAGTAAAAATCTGTGAAAGTGAGTTATAGTCCCACTTTTAAAATCTAATATTTTTGGGATGAGAATACATGCAGGTTTTGTAAATGATTTACAAAATAGACACAAGTACGTGAAACTACATTCTATGGTTGAATTATCGAAATCGAATATGCCCCTTTTTATTAAGTCTGGTAATCTAAGAATTAGGGAACAGACACCCTAATTGACGCGAATCCTAAAGATAGATCTATTGGGCCTAACAAACCCCATCCAAAGTACCGGATGCTTTAGTACTTCGAAATTTATATCATATCCGAAGGGTGTCCCGGAATGATGGGGATATTCTTATATATATGCATCTTGTTAATGTCGGTTACCAGGTGTTCACCATATGAATGATTTTTATCTCTATGTATGGGATGTGTATTGAAATATGAAATCTTGTGGTCTATTGTTACGATTTGATATATATAGGTTAAACCTATAACTCACCAACATTTTTGTTGACGTTTAAAGCATGTTTATTCTCAGGTGAATACTAAGAGCTTCCGCTATTGCATACTAAAATAAGGACAAGATTTGGAGTCCATGTTTGTATGATATTGTGTAAAAACTGCATTCAAGAAACTGATTTCGATGTAACATATTTGTATTGTAAACCATTATGTAATGGTCGTGTGTAAACAGGATATTTTAGATTATCATTATTTGATAATCTACATAAAGCTTTTTAATCCTTTATTTATGAAATAAAGGTTATGGTTTGTTTTAAAAATGAATGTAGTCTTTGAAAAACGTCTCATATAGAGGTCAAAACCTCGCAACAAAATCAATTAATATGGAACGTTTTTAATCAATAAGAACGGGACATTTCAGTTGGTATCCGAGCGTTGGTCTTAGAGAACCAGAAAATTTGCATTAGTGTGTCTTATCGAGTTTGTTAGGATGCATTAGTGAGTCTGGACTTCGACCGTGTTTTCTTTAAAAATGATTGCTTAATATTTTTGTTGGAAACTATATATTTTTAACATGTGAATATTATGTGATATATTAATCTCTTAACGCGTTTGATATTATGTGATAGATGTCTACCTCTAGAACAAGTCCTATTGACTCACCTAATAATAATGAAGAGTCAAATGTAAATTGGAATGATTCGTGGACTGATTCACAAGTTCCCGAAGAGGAACCGGAAGAAGAGTCGGAACCGGAAGAAGAATCAGAACCGGAAGAGGAGGAACCAGAGGAGGAAATAGAACCGGTGGGGGAAATAATAAAACGGTTAAGTAAAAGAAAATCCTCAACCAACCGACCAAGGTTAATTATGGTCAATGGTGTTTCCGCCAAGGAAGCAAAATATTGGGAGGATTACCAATTCTCCGATGAATCGGATTCCGACGAGAATTCCGATGATGTTATAGAAATTACCCCAACTGAATTTAAAAAGGCAAAAGAAAATAATAAGGGAAAGGGCATAAAAATAGAGAAATCTAATTCCAACCCCGATGAACTTTATATGTATCGTCAACCCTCGAAGCCCTTAAGTTGTAACAATGACCCGGGAACCTCTAAACCACCAGGTTTTTCTAAACCGTTGTGGAAAACGACAGCTCGTATTAGGGGAACATCATATCCCAAGAAACTTGGCAAAACGAACCAAAATCGAAGAAGAAGAAACGAGCAAGTCGGAATAAGATAGTTGTATTCGTGTGGTGTAATATATGTAATATAGTGTGCTTATGCTTTATGATATATGTAAAAATTGCTTGTATTAATAAGTATTTTTTTTTATGAATCTAACTCTTGTCTATTTTACAGTATAAAAACATAAAATGGATAGAAACCCAATATTTTAAGAGACCTACCCGGAGACATGATTGATGAAATCTTGTATAGAGTCGGTCAGAATTCTTCGGCACAACTATTTACGGTGAAATCAGTTTGTAAGACATTCGAAGAACGTTCCAAGAATGTCTTGGTTTATAAGAGACTTTCGTTTGAAAGATGGGGGATATCACATTGGGAAACCCATAAGTTACGATGTGTTTACTTTGACGCATATATTGCGGGGAACCCAAATGCTATTTTACGCAACGGGTTAAGAAATTATTTTGACTCAATGTATCCGAATATAGGACTTCATGATTTAGAAAAAGCGGCTAACATGCAACATAAAGAAGCATGCTATGCTTACGGGTTAATAATGTTCGCTTCTCACCAAAGTGAGAAAAAGAACATCGGGCTACAACTATTAAACAAAACGTTCCCACAAGTGACGGAGTCGGTAATTGGGGTAAGAAATGAGGTTTTTAGGTTATTACGAGACTGTTGGTCATTACGTAACCCTCGTCCCTTTGACGACGTTACAACACGCTGTCTTATCAACGGCCATAACGGTTATGTTCCACAAGACCAAGGATGGGAAGTAGTCCTAGTAAAACCAGAATGCATGACTTGTTTCTGGACGTATGAATTACGTGTCTTTATTGCCTTTGCTGAACGACTTGTGTACTAGCTAGAATTATCTTCACAACTATCTTGTATCAAAGTTATTGTGTGCTATATTTCATGCTTTATGTAAAATAAGCGGTATTGTAAGTTTGTAAAATATTGTATAAAAGTTTGAACGCGAAATATTATTATAATCAGTTTTTCATATAGAATTGTAGTAGTTGAATTGTATATTAGCTACTAAGTATGAACTTAACGGGTAGGTACTACCCGAATTTAAACTTATAAAACGCTAATATGAAGAAAAAACTTTTATAAATGAGTTCATATTATGCTACGAAATACTATTAACTACTCTTAATATTCTGTATGATTAACTTGTTCTATTTGACTATTTTGAAGGAAATGGCACCGACTACTCGACACACCGTGAATATGAATGAAGAGGAATTCCATACTTTTCTAGCTTCAAACATAGCCGCAGTACAGGCTGCGCTACATACCAACAATAACCTTGGATCTAGCAGTACAGGAAATCATGTAGGATGCACCTACAAAGAATTCACTGCCTGCAAACCTTTGGAATTTGATGGAACCGAAGGACCGATTGGATTGAAACGGTGGACCGAGAAGGTCGAATCGGTGTTTGCCATAAGTAAGTGTACTGAAGAGGACAAAGTGAAGTACGCTATGCATACCTTCACAGGTTCTGCGTTAACATGGTGGAATACCTATCTAGAGCAAGTGGGACAAGATGATGCGTACGCACTACCGTGGTCAGCATTCAAGCACTTGATGAACGAGAAGTAGCATCCAAGAACCGAGGTCAATAAGCTCAAGACAGAACTTAGAGGGTTACGAACCCAAGGATTTGATATTACCACGTACGAAAGACGATTCACAGAATTGTGCCTATTGTGTCCGGGAGCGTTCGAAGATGAGGAAGAGAAGATCGACGCGTTTGTGAAAGGATTACCGGAAAGAATCCAAGAAGATATAAGTTCACATGAGCCCGCCTCCATACAACAGGCATGTAGAATGGCTCACAAACTAGTGAACCAGATTGAGGAAAGAATTAAAGAACAGATGGCTGAAGAGGCCAATGTGAAGCAAGTCAAAAGAAAGTGGGAGGAAAACGGTGATAAGAATCACCAATACAACAACAACAGCAATTACAATAATAATCGCAACAATTATCCCAACAATCGCAACATCAATCACAACTATAACAAACGGCCCAACAACAACAACAACAACAACAACAATAACAACAACAACAACAACAACAACAACAACAACAACAACAACAACAACAACAACAACAACAACAACAACAACAACAACAACAACAACAACAACAACAACAACAACAACAACAACAACAACAACAACAACAACAACAACAACAACAACAACAACAACAACAACAACAACAACAACAACAACAGCAACTACAACAATCATCCCAACAACAATAACAACCGCAACAACAACAACAACAACAATCAGAAGCAGCTATGCCAAAGGTGTGAAAAGTATCACTCGGGGTTCTGCACCAAATTTTGCAACAAGTGTAAAAGAAATGGTCATAGCGCGGCGAAGTGTGAGGTCTACGGACCAGGGGTTAACAGAACGAAAGGAACAAATGGTGTCGGAATGAGTAATGGCGGAGCAAGTAGTGTCGGAGCAAGTTATGCCAATGTAGTTTATTACAAATGTGGAAAATCGGGCCACATTATTAGAAATTGCCCGAACCAGGAGAATACGAATGGACAAGGCCGCGGAAGAGTTTTCAATATTAATGCGGCAGAGGCACAGGAAGACTCGGAGCTTGTTACGGGTACGTTTCTTATTGACAATAAATCTGCTTACGTTTTATTTGATTCGGGTGCGGATAGAAGCTATATGAGTAGAGATTTTTGTGCTAAACTAAGTTGTCCATTGAGCCGTTGGATAGTAAATTTTTACTCGAATTAGCAAACGGTAAATTAATTTCACCAGATAATATATGCCGGAATCGAGAAATTAAACTGGGTAGCGAAATATTTAAAATTGATTTGATACCAGTAGAGTTAGGGAGTTTTGATGTAATAGTTAGCATGAACTGGCTGAAGAAGGTAAAAGCAGAGATCGTATGTTATAAAAATGCAATTCGCATTGTACGAGAAGAAGGAGAACCCTTAATGGAGTACGGAGAAAAGGGCAACATGAAGCTACATCTTATTAGTAATTTGAAGGCACAAAAACTAATAAGAAAAGGTTGCTATGCTGTTCTAGCACACGTCGAGAAAGTACAAACTGAAGAAAAGAGCATCAATGATGTTCCCATCGCAAAAGAATTTCCCGATGTATTTCCAAAAGAATTACCGGGACTACCTCCACATCGATCTGTTGAATTTCAAATAGATCTTGTACCAGGAGCTGCACCAATAGCTCGTGCTCCTTATAGACTCGCACCCAGCGAGATGAAAGAACTGCAAAGCCAACTGCAAGAACTATTAGAACGTGGTTTCATTCGACCAAGCACATCACTATGGGGAGCTCCTGTTTTGTTTGTCAAGAAGAAGGATGGTACATTTAGTTTGTGTATTGACTACAGAGAGTTGAACAAACTTACCATCAAAAACCGTTATCCACTGTCGAGAATTGACGACTTATTTGATCAACTACAAGGCTCGTCAGTTTATTCGAAGATCAATTTACGTTCTGGATATCATTAAATGCGAGTAAAGGAGGATGATATTCCAAAAACTGCTTTTAGGACGCGTTATGGTCATTACGAGTTTATGGTTATGCCGTTTGGATTGACTAACGCACCAGCTGTGTTCATGGACCTTATGAACCGAGTGTGTGGGCCATATATTGACAAGTTTGTCATTGTTTTCATCGATGACATAGTTATTTACTCAAAGAATGATCAAGAGCACGAAGAACATTTGAGAAAAGTGCTAGAAGTATTGAGGAAAGAAAAACTGTACGCTAAGTTTTCAAAGTGTGCATTTTGGTTGGAAGAAGTTCAATTCCTCGGTCACATAGTGAACAAAGAAGGTATCCAGGTGGACCCGGCAAAGATCGAAACCGTTGAAAAGTGGGAAACCCCAAAAACTCCGAAGCATATACGTCAATTTTTAGGATTGGCTGGTTACCACAGAAGATTCATCCAAGATTTCTCCAAAATAGCAAAACCCTTGACTGCATTAACTCATAAAGGGAAGAAATTTGAATGGAAGGATGAACAAGAAAAGGCGTTTCAATTATTGAAGAAAAAGCTAACTACGGCACCTATATTGTCATTGCCTGAAGGGAATGATGATTTTGTGATTTATTGTGACGCATCAAAGCAAGGTCTCGGTTGTGTATTAATGCAACGGACGAAGGTGATTGCTTATGCGTCTAGACAATTGAAGATTCACGAGCAAAATTTTACGACGCATGATTTGGAATTAGGCGCGGTTGTTTTTGCATTAAAGACTTGGAGGCACTACTTATATGGGGTCAAAAGTATTATATATACCGACCACAAAAGTCTTCAACACATATTTAATCAGAAATAACTGAATATGAGGCAGCATAGGTGGATTGAATTGTTGAATAATTACGACTTTGAGATTCGTTACCACCCGGGGAAGGCAAATGTGGTAGCCGACGCCTTGAGCAGGAAGGACAGAGAACCCATTCGAGTAAAATCTATGAATATAATGATTCACACTAACCTTACTACTCAAATAAAGGAGGCGCAACAAGGAGTTTTAAAAGAGGGAAATTTAAAGGATGAAATACCCAAAGGATCGGAGAAGCATCTTAATATTCGGGAAGACGGAACCCGGTATAGGGATGAAAGGATTTGGGTACCAAAATTTGGAGATATGAGAGAAATGGTACTTAGAGAAGCTCATAAAACCAGATACTCAATACATCCTGGAACGAGGAAGATGTACAAGGATCTCAAGAAACATTTTTGGTGGCCGGGTATGAAAGCCAATGTTGCTAAATACTTAGGAGAATGTTTGACGTGTTCTAAGGTCAAAGCTGAGCATCAGAAACCATCAGGTCTACTTCAACAACCCGAAATCTCAGAATGGAAATGGGAAAACATTACCATGGATTTCATCACTAAATTGCCAAGGACTGCAAGTGGTTTTGATACTATTTGGGTAATAGTTGATCGTCTCACCAAATCAGCACACTTCCTGCCAATAAGAGAAGATGACAAGATGGAGAAGTTAGCACGACTGTATTTGAAGGAAGTCGTCTCCAGACATGGAATACCAATCTCTATTATCTCTGATAGGGATGGCAGATTTATTTCAAGATTCTGGCAGACATTACAGCAAGCATTAGGAACTCGTCTAGACATGAGTACTGCCTATCATCCACAAACTGATGGACAGAGCGAAAGGACGATACAAATGCTTGAAGACATGCTGCGAGCATGTGTTATTGATTTCGGAAATAGTTGGGATCGACATCTACCGTTAGCAGAATTTTCCTACAACAACAGCTACCATTCAAGCATTGAGATGGCGCCGTTTGAAGCACTTTATGGTAGAAAGTACAGGTTTCCAATTTGTTGGAGTGAAGTGGGGGATAGACAGATTACGGGTCCGGAGATAATACAAGAAACTACTGAGAAAATCATCCAAATTCAACAAAGATTGAAAACCGCCCAGAGTCGACAAAAGAGCTACGCGGACAGTAAAAGAAAAGATATAGAGTTTGAAATTGGAGAAATGGTCATGCTTAAGGTTTCACCTTGGAAAGGCGTTGTTCGATTTGGTAAACGGGGGAAACTAAATCCAAGGTACATTGGACCATTCAAGATTATAGATCGTGTCGGACCAGTAGCTTACCAACTGGAGCTACCTCAACAACTCGCGGCTGTACATAACACTTTCCACGTCTCAAATTTGAAGAAATGTTTTGCTAAAGAAGATCTCACTATTCTGTTGGACGAAATCCAAATCAATGAAAAACTTCAATTCATTGAAGAACCCGTCGAAATAATGGATCGTGAGGTTAAGAGACTTAAACAAAACAAGATACTGATTGTTAAGGTTCGATGGAATGCTTGTAGAGGACTCGAGTTCACCTGGGAGTGTGAAGATCAGATGAAGAAGAAATACCCGCATTTATTTCCAGAAGATACGTCAACACCTCCAACTGCTTAAAATTTCGGGATGAAATTTATTTAACGGGTAGGTACTGTAGTGACCCGAACTTTTCCATGCTTATATATATATTAAATGAAATTGTTATTTACATGATTAAGTGTTTCCAACATGTTAAGCAATCAAACTTGTTAAGACTTGATTAATTGAAATAGATTTCATATAGACAATTGACCACCCAAGTTGACCGGTGATTCACGAACGTTAAAACGTGTAAAAACTATACGATGACATATATATGGTTATATATATAGTTAACATGATTTTATTATAAGTATGTATCTCATTAGGTATTTTAACAATGAGTTATATACATAAAAATGAGACTATTAATTTAAGAAACTCGAAAACGATATATATAACGATTATCGTTATAACAACGTCTTACTAGGTACATATGAATCATATTAAGATATTGATACACTTGGTTAATTATGTTAAATGATAAGTAGATATATTATTAAGTGTATTAACAATGAAATACATATGTAAAAATAAGACTACTAACTTAATGATTTCGAAACGAGACATATATGTAACGATTATCGTTGTAACGGCATTTAACTGTATATAAATCATACTAAGATATATTATATATCATAATATCATGATAATATAACAATTTAACATCTCATTTGTTATAATAAACAATGGGTTAACAACATTCAACAAGATCGTTAACCTAAAGGTTTCAAAACAACATTTACATGTAACGACTAACGATGACTTGACGACTCAGTTAAAATGTATATACATGTAATGTTTTAATATGTATTCATACACTTTTGAAAGACTTCAAGACACTTATCAAAATACTTCTACTTAACAAAAATGCTTACAATTACATCCTCGTTCAGTTTCATCAACAATTCTACTCGTATGCACCCGTATTCGTACTCGTACAATACACAGCTTTTAGATGTATGTACTATTGGTATATACACTCCAATGATCAGCTCTTAGCAGCCTATGTGAGTCACCTAACACATGTGGGAACCATCATTTGGCAACTAGCATGAAATATCTCATAAAATTACAAAAATATGAGTAATCATTCATGACTTATTTACATGAAAATAAAATTACATATCCTTTATATCTAATCCATACACCAACTACCAAAAACACCTACAAACACTTTCATTCTTCAATTTTCTTCATCTAATTGATCTCTCTCAAGTTCTATCTTCAAGTTCTAAGTGTTCTTCATAAATTCCAAAAGTTCTAGTTTCATAAAATTAAGAATACTTCCAAGATTGCAAGTTTACTTCCAAGTTTTCTAAATCCATTCCAAGTAATCATCCAAGATCAAGAAACCTTTGTTACTTATAGTAGGTTATCTTTCTAATACAAGGTAATAATCATATTCAAACTTTAATTCAATTTCTATAACTATAACAATCTTATTTCGAGTGGAAATCTTACTTGAAATTGTTTTCATGTCATGATTCTGCTTCAAGAACTTTCAAGCCATCCAAGGATCCTTTGAAGCTAGATCTATTTTTCTCATTTCCAGTAGATATATCCAAGGAACTTGAGGTAGTAATGATGTTCATAACATCATTCGATTCATACATATAAAGCTATCTTATTCGAAGGTTTAAACTTGTAATCACTAGAACATAGTTTAGTTAATTCTAAACTTGTTCGCAAATAAAAGTTAATCCTTCTAACTTGACTTTTAAAATCAACTAAACACATGTTCTATATCTATATGATATGCTAACTTAATGATTTAAAACCTGGAAACACGAAAAACACCGTAAAATTGGATTTACGCCGTCGTAGTAACACCGCGGGCTGTTTTGGGTTAGTTAATTAAAAACTATGATAAACTTTGATTTAAAAGTTGTTATTCTGGGAAAATGATTTTTATTATGAACATGAAACTATATCCAATAATTATAGTTAAACTCAAAGTGAAAGTATGTTTTCTAAAATGGTCATCTAGACGTCGTTCTTTCGACTGAAATGACTACCTTTACAAAAACGACTTGTAACTTATTTTTCCGACTATAAACCTATACTTTTTCTGTTTAGATTCATAAAATAGAGTGCAATATGAAACCATAGCAATTTGATTCACTCAAAACGGATTTAAAATGAAGAAGTTATGGGTAACACAAGATTGGATAATTTTTCTCATTTTAGCTACGTGAAAATTGGTAACAAATCTATTCCAACCATAACTTAATCAACTTGTATTGTATATTATGTAATCTTGAGATACCATAGACACGTATACAATGTTTCGACCTATCATGTCGACACATCTATATATATTTCGGAACAACCATAGACACTCTATTGTGAATGTTGGAGTTAGCTATACAGGGTTGAGGTTGATTCCAAAATATATATAGTTTGAGTTGTGATCAATACTGAGATACGTATACACGGGGTCGTGGATTGATTCAAGATAATATTTATCAATTTATTTCTGTACATCTAACTGTGGACAACTAGTTGTAGGTTACTAACGAGGACAGCTGACTTAATAAACTTAAAACATCAAAATATATTAAAAGTGTTGTAAATATATTTTGAACATACTTTGATATATATGTATATATTGTTATAGGTTCGTGAATCAACCAGTGGCCAAGTCTTACTTCCCGACGAAGTAAAAATCTGTGAAAGTGAGTTATAGTCCCACTTTTAAAATCTAATATTTTTGGGATGAGAATACATGCAGGTTTTGTAAATGATTTACAAAATAGACACAAGTACGTGAAACTACATTCTATGGTTGAATTATCGAATTCGAATATGCCCCTTTTTATTAAGTCTGGTAATCTAAGAATTAGGGAACAGACACCCTAATTGACGCGAATCCTAAAGATAGATCTATTGGGCCTAACAAACCCCATCCAAAGTACCGGATGCTTTAGTACTTCGAAATTTATATCATATCCGAAGGGTGTCCCGGAATGATGGGGATATTCTTATATATATGCATCTTGTTAATGTCGGTTACCAGGTGTTAACCATATGAATGATTTTTATCTCTATGTATGGGATGTGTATTGAAATATGAAATCTTGTGGTCTATTGTTACGATTTTATATATATAGGTTAAACCTATAACTCACCAACATTTTTGTTGACGTTTAAAGCATGTTTATTCTCAGGTGAATACTAAGAGCTTCCGCTATTGCATACTAAAATAAGGACAAGATTTGGAGTCCATGTTTGTATGATATTGTGTAAAAACTGTATTTAAGAAACTGATTTCGATGTAACATATTTGTATTGTAAACCATTATGTAATGGTCGTGTGTAAACAGGATATTTTAGATTATCATTATTTGATAATCTACATAAAGCTTTTTAATCCTTTATTTATGAAATAAAGGTTATGGTTTGTTTTAAAAATGAATGCAGTCTTTGAAAAACGTCTCATATAGAGGTCAAAACCTCGCAACAAAATCAATTAATATGGAACGTTTTTAATCAATAAGAACGGGACATTTCACGCACCAGCTGTATGCATGGACCTCATGAAAAGGGTATGCAGTCCATACTTAGATAAGTTTGTTATCGTCTTTATTGATGACATTCTTATTTATTCTAAGAATGAAGCAGAACATGAACAACATTTAAGGTTGGTGCTGGAACTGTTAAAGAAAGAACAGTTATACTCAAAGTTTTCCAAGTGCGCCTTTTGGCTGAAGGAAGTACAGTTCCTTGGTCACATTGTCAGCAGTGAAGGAATTCAGGTTGATCCAGCCAAGATTGAAGCCATTGAAAAGTGGGAGACCCCAAAAACTCCAACGCAAATACGCTAATTTTTGGGTCTTGCTGGCTATTACAGAAGGTTTATTCAAGATTTTTCCCGGATAGCCAAACCATTAACAGCATTAACACACAAAGGGAAGAAGTATGAATGGACTTCTGAGCAGGAAGCCGCATTTCAATTATTGAAGAAGAAGTTGACTACATCGCCTATTCTATCGTTACCTGAAGGAAACGATGATTTTGTAATTTATTGTGATGCTTCGCGACAAGGTTTTGGTTGTGTCCTCATGCAACGAAAGAAGGTTATTGCATATGCATCCCGACAACTGAAGATTCATGAACAAAATTATACGACTCAAGATCTAGAATTGGGAACAGTGGTGTTTGCATTAAAGATTTAGAGACACTACTTGTACGGGGTTAAATGTACTGTGTATACCGATCATAAAAGCCTTCAACATATCTTTAACCAAAAACAACTGAACATGAGGCAACGTAGGTGGGTCGAGCTGATAAACGACTATGATTGTGAAATTCAATATCATCCCAGGAAAGCAAATGTTGTAGCAGATGCTTTAAGCAGGAAGGAAAGAGAGCCAATTCGAGTACGAGCAATGAATATGAAGATTCGTACGAACCTCACTACCCAAATTAAGGAAGCTCAACAAGGAGCTCTTTCTAAAGAAAACTTTGAAAATGAGATGCTTAAAGGGTTAGATAAACAGCTTGTTACACGGGAGGACGGAACCCGATACTTCGCTGGACGCATTTAGGTACCGAAGTTTAAAGGGTTAAGAAAATTGGTTTTGGATGAGGCACATAAGACGAGATACTCGATACATCCCGGAGCTGGAAAGATGTATCAAGATCTTAAAGCACACTTTTGGTGGCCAAATTTGAAAGCTGATATTGCAACGTACATCGGAGAATGTTTGACTTGCTCCAAAGTCAAGGCGGAACATCAGAAACTGTCAGGTCTGCTTCAACAACCAGAAATCCCGGAATGGAAATGGGAATGTATTACTATGGATTTCATCACGAAGCTACCAAAGACTGCATGGGGTTACGACACCATTTGGGTAATTGTCGATCGTCTCACCAAATCTGCACATTTCCTACCTATGAAGGAAATGGATAAGATGGAGAAATTGGTATGATTATACATGAAGGAAGTTGTTTCAAGACATGGAGTACCTATCTCCATTATATCCGATTGCGACAGTCGGTTTACGTCAAGGTTTTGGAAATCACTACATGAAGCTCTAGGGACTCGTCTGGATATGAGCACTGCATATCATCCTCAGACCGATGGGAAAAGTGAAAGGACCATTCAGACTCTTGAAGACATGCTTAGAGCATGTGTGATCGATTTAGGAAATGGATGGGATAAATATTTACCATTGGCAGAATTCTCGTATAACAACAGTTATCATACGAGTATTAATGCTGCACCATTCGAAGCACTTTATGGAAGAAAGTGTAGATCCCCTATCTGTTAGAACGAAGTAGGTGACAGAAAACTTACTGGTCCCGAGATCATACAGGAGACTACTGATAAGATTTTGCAAATCAATGAGAGATTGAAGACCACCCAAAGTCGTCAAAAGAGCTATGCTGATGTTCGAAGGAAGCCGTTAGAATTTCAGGTTGATGACATGGTTATGTTAAAGGTGTAACCTTGGAAAGGTGTGATACGCTTTGGTAAGAGGGGTAAATTGAACCCAAGATACGTAGGACCATTCAAGATCATCGAACGTATTGGACCGGTGGCTTATCGACTTAAGCTACCAAAATAACTTGCTGGAGTACACAATACCTTTCACGTCTCGAACCTAAGGAAATTCCTTGCAAAAGAAGACCTCACTGTTCCTCCTGAAGAAATCCAAATTGACGAGAAACTGCATTTTATAGAAGAGCCCGTCGAAATCATGGACCGTGAAGTCAAACAGCTCAAGCAAAGCAACATACCTATAGTTAGGGTTCGTTGGAATGCTCGAAGAAGTCCCAAGTTCACTTGGGAAATAGATGACCAAATGAAACAGAAGTATCCACATCTTTTTACAAACACCGCCCATTAAATAGGTACTACTTCAAATTTCGGGATGAAATTTCTTTAACGGGTAGGTACTGTGATGACCCGGATTTTTCCGACTACTTGATTATACTATTTATATTATTTAATAATTTCAACATGATAAGCAATGAATTTTAATAAGTCTTGAACCTCCGGAAAGAATTTTATATAAGCAGTTGACCACCCTTTTATTCCTACGATTCACGAACGTCATAACTTGTATTAATTATATATATGTGTATATATACATATATTTAACTTGAAAATATGATAATTAAATTTCTCATTAAGTATATTAACAAAGTATTATATATATATTTTCATACTACTAATTTAAAGAGTTTTTGAACAATAAATATGTTACTATTTAAACGACGTAATTAACTTAAATTAAAATGTATTTACATACAATGTATTACGAGTGTAAATACATCCTTACAAGTATTGAATACACTTTATAATATACCAATACATATAAAGGATATCTATACTCGTATTTTCGTTCAATTTCCTCAAGAATTCTACTCGCATTCATACGGTATTTTTTACCCGTATTATACACAGCTTCTAGAAGTATTTACTATTGGTATATACCAATAGAAATATGCAATTATTTGTGTAATATGTCATCCATGACCTAATCAATTTAATATGTCATCCATGACTTAATACATTTTAACTTATCTTAGATATTTTCACTAAAAACCAAAATTTCAAGCCTATAAATAAGCACCATTTCTAACTCATTTTTACACACACTTGCAAGAACTCTCTCAAGTTTTGTTCTACTACTTATTTCTAACAACTTTACATTCTAAACTTGAGGTAAAAACTCTACTTCAACTCTTGTTCAATTCATATGTTTATAGCTATCTATATAAGAGTTTATAAACTAGAACATAGTTTAGTTGATTCTAAACTTGTTTGAAAAACTAATTTAGTCTTTCTAACTTAACTCTAATAACACTTATTTATATGTATTATAATTTTATATTAAGTTAATATAAGAACTTATAACTTGTACATATGAAGAACACCTTGAAACTTAACATATATCCTTTAATCTCCATTCGGTAAAAAGCGGGCTGTTTTGGGTTGGGAATTAAAAACCTATCTTAGACTTTGAGTTCGAGGCTAAGACTTTGGAAATATGTTAATATATATAAATAAGACTTCCAGTATTTTTTTCATGATTTTATACAAAGTGGAAGTATTTTATAAAAAATCATATATTTGGTGGATGCCGGGATTTTTCCAAATCTGTCCACCAACACAAAAAGAGGGTAAAGCTATAAAAATTACTACTTGGGATGAACTTTTTGAATTGGTTTTGTAATATTTACTTCTTAAGGAATCCATAGCAATTTGATTCACTTTAAACGGAGTTGTAATGAATATTTGGCGAGCAAAACAAAATCTGCTAAAATTAACGTTGTATGGACGAAATTTATATTATAAAAACTATATTAACCATATCCTTGTTAAATTTTCCTATATCCTATATATATTTGTACATGTTATCATTAGTATAACAAAATATTATAATCTTGGTTAATTTCGAGATTGTATATATATAATAATCTTGGTACGTTCCATGACAATACGTGCACAATACGTTTTGATAAATCCTAAGACAATACGTACACAATACGTCTTAGTTAATTCTAAGACAATAAGTATACAATACGTCTCTGGATTGATGCAAGACAATACGTACACAATACGTCGTGGGGTAATTCTAAGATTATATATATATACCGATTAATGGACTTTTCGAACTATTTTGGACTACCAACATAAAATGTTAAAAATTATTATATAAGTATTCTATGAACTTGTTTTTTTTTTCATGTGTCGTATTATTATCTGAATCATTATTATTATTATTATAGGTTCGTGAATCCAAGGACGACGACCATATTTTTAATAAGTTGAAAACTTATTGTTAATATAATTTTACTACCGTGAGTATATAGTCCCATTTTTAAACTCTACAAATATTTTGGGATGAGAATACATGCATTTTATGTTTTACGCCATGGACACAAGTACTTAAAATATATTCTACGTTGAGTTGTACCACCTTGCATATCTTCCCTAATAGCTTGGTAACTAATATTTACATGTTGTAAGAACATGTAAGTGCGAATCCTATTGATAGATCTATCGGGTTTGACAACCCCAACCGGGCTAGTCGCTTTAGTATCGTAAACGGTTGCATAGTACTTCATCTTTACTACACTTGGTACGGTGTAGGGAGATTTCATAATAAAGGGAATATGCCACATTAATGGTTAAGTATGGTTACCGAAGCGCTCAACAACTTATAGAATATCTTTATTGAAATGTTTGTAACTATGAAATCTTGTGGTCTATATTTATATCAATGCTAGCTTTAAACCTATATATCTCACCAACCTTTGTGTTGACTGTTTAAGCATGTTTATTCTCAGGTCCTTAAGAAAGTCTTCCCCTGTCGCATTATCTGAGCAAGCTTTGCATGGAGTCTCATGCTTTTGTTTAAAAGAGGGTTGCATTCAATAAAACTTTGGTCATGTATTATATTCGACTGTTATGTCACCTATGTAATATTTGAAAATCGATGTATCATGGGGATTATTTTGTAAATAATCACCCATATGTTTAAAACTCGTATTATGTATAATAATGGTGTGCTTTTTATGAAACGAATACAATATTTTCTAAAATGTATCATATAGAGGTCAATTACCTCGCTATGGGACCAATTAATAACGAACTGCGTTTATAGTAATATGGACGGGTTGTTTCATTAATCGATGCTTGTTCATGATCTAAAGATCCGTATTAGTGAATAATCGGACTTGGTGCATAATAAGTCCCTAGTTATATCAACCAACGCGTTTTTGGAACAAGTATTAGCATCTGTACGGATACAGAGTGGATCCGTACGGTTACATGTGCAACCGCACGGATCTGTAGTGCAACCGTACGGATTGGGCCCAGATAAGTATTTAAGGAGTTCAAGGCTTCATTGTTAGGGTTGATCACTCTCCATAACCCTAGCCGAATCCTCTCAATCAAATCAGTCCTAAAACCCAAACCAAGTCGAATAACGACTCTAGGCATCGATCTAATCCGATCAATTCGATCCGGTTTGACTAAATCGACACCCGAAAGTCACCGATTCGCTAGAACATCGATCCAAAGATCCGAATAGTTCCTACAAAGTGGTATCAGAGCTTTTTGATCCTTTGATCGATCTGTATTTTAGCGAAAATCGTTTAGAGTTGTTAAAATTTTCGTTTTTTGGGTGTTCATCCCCTTTTTGCCCTAAAATTGAAAAAATCGTTTTCGGGTGTTAAAAGTTTAAATTGATTATTGAAAAAGCTTACTTAATCTCATACAAAGCCTCAGCAATTTTTAGATCTCGTTTTCGTTTAGAAATCACTCTAAAATCGTGATTTTTGTGCTTGCAAAAGTCGGTTTTTAATTCGATCGGGTTTGTATGATTTAGTATGTTTTTGGAAAAAGTAAAATTGTAGAAGTGTTAGGAATCAAAAAACGTTGAGATCTGCAACTTTTCGTGGTCTAATTTTGAGTTTTGAGTCACTTTCGCCGTTCAACCACCATTAACCACCACACTTCGGCCGCCGGATTTGGCAAAATCACCCCATAACACCCAAGAACGTAACCGTACGGATTAAGAGCGTAACCGTACGGATACAAGCAACCGTATCATACATCCGTACGGTTTCATAAATTAAATAAATAAATAAATAAAGGTTGCAGGTTCCCTGTTCGGGCTCGTCATTTTGTTGAAGAAAGACTGATGTTTCACAAAGGTTAAAACTATACAGGTGCTGGAATAAATTAGAAAACTAATTTGGTCAAGTGGTCAGGCATTGTGTTGGCGTATAGGAGGTCAAGTGTTCAATCCTTTGCAGCTTCAATGTTTTTTTTTATTATTTTTCAGGCCATTGTTTGTAGTAAGCCCATTTTGTGTTAAGGCCCAAGCTGAAAATTAGTAAAACAGGAAGGGCCAAATTTCAAGTCTGTCCATTTTTATAAGTGACTTAACGGAGGTTTTATGGTGATTTTTTTAGAGTTTAAAATAGGTGACTTTAAGTTGACCAGAGTTGACTTTTTTAGTTGATTTTGACCAATAGTCAAACTTTGACTTTTTCAGAATTTCGCGAATTTTTCAGATATTCAGATTTTGTCAGGTTTTCACGGGAAAACTTGATACGTTTGTCCAATTGACTCCGATAGTCAATTTTTAACCGTTTTTATCGATATTTCGCGCGCTTTTTGTCAGAGTTTGAGCATTTAAAAGGTTTTATTCACTGTTATGGATAATAGAATGAACGGAATTAAGGATAAGGCTTTGAGAAAAGAATGAAAACATTTTGTTGCTTTTCCGAATGAGATTTTGGAGGATACAATAGCTAGGTATCGTCATTTATTGTTTGAGTTGAAGAATGTTGGGATTCAATTGTCAAATCGAGACATCGTGAGAGGTTTTAAAGATGGGCTACCAAAGAAGTGGGACACTGTTATTATGATGCTTGAATCGAAATGCTCTCTCGTAGATTACAGTTTCAGTTCACTTATATCAATGTTGAGGGAGAATGAACAAAAACATAGCGATGTTACTACTGAGATTGAAAATCCAACAAGAGATGAAGAGTTGGTTGGTAATGTTACTGAGGATGAGAAAACAAAAGAAGTTGCTGATGCTGAAAAGCTGCAGGTTGGATCAAACGGTTCCGATTCCGAGTCAGATCCCAAGTCTTTATGCGCATTTATGGCTGACACGTCATCTAAGGCCCAGGTATGTAATGAATCCTCTTTTGTTTGTGTTAAGTGTCCTGAACTAAAAGAGTAGGTTAAATAATTGACTGAGATTTTCCTAAACTGTAATAATTGTACTGTCTTAGAACAAGAAATTGAATTACTTAAGAAATCTAATGAGACTCTTAAGAGACAGTATGGGGATAACATGTTCTATACGAGTAGGGAGAAAGAGTTTAGGGAAATCATTAAACTCTAGAGAACCAGGGTACTGATTTGAAGTCAAATGTGATGCTTAATACTCAGACCATAATGAGGCAGATTGCTGAGATAGATGCCCTTAAGAGAGAAAAAGAATTGTTAATGATAAGTTTTGAAACTGAAAGAGATAAGGCATATATCTTTCAGAGGTCTGCTTTTGTTTTAGAGTATTGTCAAAATGTAGGACGAAAGGAATCTAGTGTATACTATAAGCAGTGTCCTCCGCCATTTGAACATGACTATAGTTTCTCTCCACCCGAGAAACAGTTCAGAGAGGACTATGTTCTGATTCCACCCATTGAGACTGAAAAGGATAAGGGTAAGGAGATAGATAGTTCTGAGACTCCTAAAATAGGAGTAGAAAAGACTGATGATAAGGCAGAAACCTCGAAAAAGGATAGTATTGGCAAGCCAAATCCCAAGCCAGTGACTATATTGAAAAACCCTGCTAATCAGAGACCAATCAGAATTAGGAACCGTTCACCAATTAAGTTTGTTAAAGGTCCTAGTTTTGAGGAGGAGGATTTCTTGAGACCAGCATGTAATTCACCACCTAAGTTTGTTGAGGGAAGTGTTGAGGATGTGACTTCTGAGGATGAGGTTAGTACTCTAGGTTTAGCATCAATACCTGAGTCCACCCTTGTGCCAAAACTTGTTGATAAACCTGAGTCAAAATCCAGGAAAGCTTCTAAACCCAAATCCTTTAAGTCTAAATCAAAATCAAAGGTTAAGTCTGATCAAAATCCAACGACCAAACCTATTACTTCCCCTAAGAAGGAGAAACTAGAGTATCAAACTATTCCTGGTGTTCCCTTAAAGACTCCAAACCTCAAAAGTGCGTACATCCCACCACATAGACGAAAGTCTAAACAGGAACTTATTTTCAAAGAGATAAGGACTCACCGTCCTAGAAAGTTTGTAGATCGTAGGATGTGTTTTGATTGTGGAGAATATGGACATGTTGCTTGGAAATGTCCGAACCATTTGCGTACACCACATAGGAAGGTTGACCTGAACCAAACGTTTGATGAAAATTCGTCTAGATCAAAATGGAGGAATAATAGATTTTTCAAAAATCGTTCAACGTCACCTGTTAAGAATCGTGTTTTTACTCCAACTGTTAAGATTTCCACGCCCATTGATGTTAATGAAACACCATTTTATCATAAAAAAATCTCCATCTAAACGTCATGTATGGATATCTAAATATGTGGGAGGTGGTAGTTCAAGCGGTGATGATGTGATTACAACACCGTCAGGATCCACAGGAAAATGGGTGGATCTGCATGTTGTTGGTGTTGACGGGAAACCCACTGCCATTCGGGCTTGGGTTCCTACTTTGGACTAATTTTGTTTTTGAGATTGTACAGGTTGCTATGTTTGTTTAACCTTGTTGATAGTACCTGGATTGTCGACAATGGGGCGGTCCAGCACATAACTGCCCAGGAAGATGGCTTGCATATACTTCAGTGTGCAACCCGAAATGAAACGTATATTGATGGCTTCTACATAAGTCAATGTAGAACCAGTGAAATAACGTCATTTGGTGTCAAAATCAATCTAATATCGTCCAGAAACAAAACATCAAATGAGTAACCATTCTATCTGTATCATATGTAAATTTGCATTTTGCATTATGCACATTTTTGCATGCTACTTAGTTTATTTCTTGTTTGCATGTTTTTATTTTATGTTTTGCATGATCATTTTATTTTCTGTTATGCATTCTAAGAGTGAAAAACCAAAAATATTGTGTTTGTTTGCTTTCTGTTAATTAGAATAGTTGAGAAAATTGCTTCATCAGAAAATACAAAAACATTGAAAAATGAAAAAGCCATAAAAACCTGAAAAAAATCAGAAAATGAGAAGTTGTTATGTAAATATAGGAAATGATTGTATTATTGAATTTGCATGTTCATCGTTCTGCGTAAACAGTAAGTAGTACATGATTAGTTAATGAATGTTGATAAACTTTGACGATTGAAATTTTGGAATGAGAGGATCACTTAAGCATAAGGTAAATAATCTTGGCAAGGAAATCATGGAAAGGTTTACAGCGGTTGACGGTAGTCACCTAACTATCACTGAGAATGTATTGAGAAATGATCATTCAGGAACTCAACAGATGGTTGAGGTCTCCCCTACTACGATTTATACTCTAGTGAAGGATTGCCAAGTAAGTCTACAAGGTGAGTTTACTCTGTTAGAACCTATACCAGTTTCTATTTACCTTTATTGCTTGGGCCGAAACGCATCATTAGGTTAGTCAGGTATCCAAAGGGGGGGTGTTCTCACTATGAATGGGTCGAAAAGTGCAATTCTGTATCACAGACATATCATCGGTTTGCGAATGTATCAAAGGAGACTACTTCAACGCCAAAGATTAAAGCCAAAGTGTGATTCATCTTAAAATGTGGGGCATCATCATCGAAGTTGTAATTTTGATTTCATGTATGGTTTATTTTCATTTATGTTGATAAAGCTAAAGCGCAACATCAGAAAATCCAAAAAAAAAACAAAACATGATGTTTTCTTTTATGTATGTTTATGTATATATGATTGTTTGTGTGTCAATAACAATGGTGCACCACATCCAAAACAAAGAATCAAGGTTATCAAAGTGTGAACTTTGTGTCTATCAATCAATTGAATTATATTTGAGTGAGGAAGATGATCAAACAATGTGCTGATCTGAACGAATTAAGTTATCTATATCCGAGGGGGAGAAGTGCCAGAGTTTCAGATCTAGAAAACTCAAATCATTCTGTCTGTCCTTGAAGTCAACAGTTAGCAGGATTTTGCTTATCATCTAGAGGGACGTTACATCTATTGTCTGTGATATGGGTTGTGTCGATTGATCTAGATAGCTGGGGACATCTTCTGGAGGGTATTCTGACTTAGAATTCCATCACCCCCAAATACATCATATCATTTCATTATTATTAGCTTTCCGCTCAAGCATGAGATTTATAGCGACTGGTAACTGTGTTCTCTCGGAGTATGCAATAAAATTGAGACAAACAAAGCCTTCTGAATCGAAAGGTATAAGTTTAAGGTAGAAGCTCATGGCTGACAGGGTTGCTGGAAACATCGTGAGATGCTTCCTGTTCAATCAAATCGAAAGTATATCGAGGTCATAACAGACAGCTTCAATATATTGTGCTCAATTGACTACCTAATAAATTTGTGCGATCTCAAGTGAGGACTAAGTTTAAGATTATTTACCTAAGTGTGCAAGTGATTTTCGAAAAGTCTGGGAGGAAAGTCTAATAAGTTTATTGATATTCAAAGACTAAAAGTGTAGGTACTTGAAAAGCAAAAATGGAACAAAAAGTTCTGAATAAATGAAATTGACGATGTTAAAACTGCAAAATATAGTTCAGTTCTGATCCCAAGAAAAATATTGATAAATTCTTCTTCTCACAAAAATATGTGTTTATGTTATGATAGCTATATAGTTTGTTTCTGATAGTTTATTTCAGATTGTGTAAGATAAATAGCGAGTTAATTAGTTATCTACTTCATGCTTGTGATGTTCATTATGTGGTTAGTTTATTGGTTTAATTCACCATAAGATATATGTTTGTATTTGCTTTTAATAGTTTGCATTGGAAAGTGAAAAAGACAAAAAGAATTAGTGTGTTTTAGTATTTTTGCATGTTTCATGTTTGCATTATTGCATGTTTACATTGCATCTGCATAAAGATTAGTTTCAATATCTTAGTTGCTGCATGTGTGCATTCATATTATGAAAAATACAAAAAAAAATTGGTGTGTTTTGGCATAAACTTTAAAAAAAAATACAAAAATAGTTTCTATTTGTTTTATTTTTGGGTTACTCATGTGAATCAAAATTGACTTATCAGACTGTAGCTAAGTGTGTTCGAAAAGCTAAAGATGTTTTTGCTGATTGAAACTCAAAATGTATAAGTGTTTAAACATTGTTTGAATTTTGAATGATTCAGAAAAATGTTGAGTCAAAATGATCAATTCAGTAAGTGTTTGAAATAGATGTTTTATATGATCAACATTTTGTCAAAGATGATATACGTATAAGCCATGTTAACTGAAAGAAGAGTTAAAGTTGGAGCTTCTGAAGTTCTTATGAATGTGAAGGAATGGCGTACGTGAGAGAAAGGAATAAAGTTGCTTAATTAATCGCCTCAATGATTATAATTGTTATGTTGTAAAGAAAAGAGATTGATTATATCTAACGTGCTAATGGTTATATATGTCATTGTACTATGTGATGTTACCATGTGCAGGTTATGAAGCTTTAGAAGGAAATAGAAGTTACTATTGGGTAATCAGAACCTTCTGATTATTTATGGGCCAAACAAAGTCAAATCTTAATTTTCGCTGCATATATGAAGATTTGAAGAGATTGAAGAACCTAAAGTCACAACGGTCATAAGTTAGGGTTAATCTGATGACTGGTGAGCTTTGAAGATTGCTGAGTAGAAATCTCCGAGTATCAAAAGAGATTTTACTCAATGGTTTAACAAGTTGTGCTTCTTGGTAATTGTATCGACTTGCGATTATCATTGGAATATAACAAGGATAAGAACGAAGAGAGAATATATGTGCCATATGAGGGGGTTTATTGGTGCATAAGGGGAAATCAAGTGAAGCTGAAAGTAACGCCACATCCTAGGGGGAGTGTGTTGATCCTCAACGGAGATGATGGTGTATAAGTCTGCGTAACAAAGGAATGTTGATAGAACTAGGTCCTAGGGGGAGTTTGTTGATGCATAATAAGTCCCTAGTTATATCAACCGACGCGTTTTTGGAACAAGTATTAGCATCCGTACGGATACAGATTGGATCTGTACGGTTACATGTGCAACCGCACGGATCCGTAGTGCAACCGTACGGATTGGGCCCAGATAAGTATTTAAGGAGTTCAAGGCTTCATTGTTAGGGTTGATCACTCTCCATAACCCTAGCCGAATCCTCTCAACCAAATCAGTCCTAAAACCCAAACCAATTCGAATAACGACTCTAGGCATCGATCTAATCCGATCAATTCGATCCGATTTGACTAAATCGACACTCGAAAGTCACCGATTCGCTAGAACATTGATTCGAAGATCCAAATAGTTCCTACATTGGGTAACTTGTTCCCAAAGTAGCTAGTCTCTTTAGCTTTTAATGACACAGAATCCGATCTTTTCTTTAATACCGATTCTTTGTACTTCTCATATACATCCAAATTCAAATTGGATTTGGAGCCTGCACTTTTATCCATTGGGTCAAGCAACAAACCTATTTGACTTCCAAAGATTTCAAAATTTGAATTTTTATAGACGTGGACATCATCTTCAGTCGACGTAACAGGAGTTGCAGGTTCTTTCTCCGGAGAAGGATTAATTTCCGATGAGGCCACTTTTACCGGAGATTTAAACCCGTGATCACCTTCATCTTGTCTACATGGATGACCATTAAACGTATCATCCATATGTCCATCCTCTCTGCATCGATTTTCATTAATAACACCATTGACCTCTTCAATGAAATCCTTAATATTTTCAGATTCGATTTTCATTATCTACCTTATTATTATTATTATTATTATTATTATTATTATTATTATTATTATTATTATTATTATTATTATTATTATTATTATTACTACTACTACTATTACTATTACTATCACTATCACTATCACTATCACTATTATCACTATCACTACGACTAACATTATCACTATCACTACTATTTAGTTTTATTATTCTAGTTTGGAGTATTATATTAGAAAGGCATTATTGTTATTAGACAGGGACAGGGTCTATATAAATTTAATTTAGGTTTATGTTTGGGTTATTGCTATTAGACAGAATCTACATTAATTTAATTCAGGTTTATGTTAGGGAGCAAGCTCCAAGGAATTTGTTATTGTTGCTATTAAATAAAAATGTTGATCAGATTTTAACAGAAAACCATGAATGATTTATCGGGGTGCAAATTCTATCCTTTTACGTACAGATGAGTGTGTTGATGTGGTTTATGTTATATCTTTAACATGTCAAACATGTTAAGCTAAACAATGAGAGTATATATTATATTATATTCAAGTGCATAACTACTCTTAAATCACTTTATTGGTGGGTGTTATAGTTATATACGAGTAGCTTTTGAAATCATGGTTAGTTCATGAACTCTTACAAATATTAAAACAGTTAATAAAAGGTAGTTTATATGGTAAAGATACTGAATAATAAATTTGAAAATGATGGTGAGCTAGTAAAAAGATGAAATATCTTCCCTTAATTATTACCTCTGCTTTCTTTGATATTCTTTTTTTTTTTTTTGGCAAAAATAAATATATATTATCATTAACAAAATCGAAAACCATTCATCAAAAAAATGAATACCTCTACTTTCTTTGATATTCTCTTTACCTAATATCAGAATAATCAAATGTGACGATCGCTCCAAATCCATATGGACGAACACGTCATTCATTGATTTCATTGCGAGGTATTTGACCTCAATATGATACGTTTTGTAAACATTGCATTCTTTTGAAAAGGCACACTATAAATGAATATTTAAATCAAAGGTTTTCGACATCTGATGATTTCTACATATAGACAATCACCGTAAATAATAGTTTACAATAATACTTCCGTTGACAATGCAGTCAAAATAAGATACATGGTGATGATTTGGTGAATGCAAAGTTTTCTTGAATAAAGCATGCAAGACTCCATGCACATAGCTTGTATAACATATAAGCAAACACCGGAAGACTTCTAGGGAACCTGAGAATAAACATGCTAACAAGTGTCAACACAAAGGTTGGTGAGTTCATAGTTTTAGTGTTTCGCATAATCTGTATATAAAAGTGGATCACAAGATTTCAGTTGTTTCATCCAGATATCAATAGATTCTACATAACAGAGCACCCTGGTAACTAAGCTTTAACGTTATATAATAAATACCCCATTCGTTTTAATACACGCAAACCAACGTGTCCTAAACTTCAAATAACACACGTCCGTTAAAAGGCTAGTGCTCTAGCTCGGACGGGGATGTCAAGCCCTATGGATCCATATACAACTACTCGCGCCTACCAGTTCTTATAACCGGCAGTTACTAGTTACCAAAGCTAAGGGATTTTCGGTTCAAACTCGGTGTAGAATTTAGTATGTACTTGTGTCCATTGCATTTAAAATAAAGTGCATGTATTCTCAGCCCAAAAATATAGATTGCAAAAGCAATTAAAAAGGGAGCAAATTAAACTCACCTTAGCAGCATATAAAGTCGTTCACCAAAATGTGATCGAAACTCGGATTACCAAATAACCGTAGATCTCAACCTAGAGAACATATGCTGGTCAATAAATGTCTATCATGCTAGGTCAGGTCATAGTGTATCACAATCCTAATGCTCGAGATTGACATACAAAAGTTATCCAAAGTTGTTTCAAAGAGTCAATTTTGACCATAGTTTAACAAAACGAGACGTGCCTTATATAAGGATTCATTTACTCGGTTGGTAATATTCAAAAATCCAATTTATCAATCTTACAGACAAGTTGTTTAAATATTAATTGCATATTCAAAAGCAATTCCAATTAACGTCAATTATAATTCAGTTGATCATATCTTTTAATCCGTTCATCGAAACTATTCGATATCTAAATGAAAAGTTATTAATTTTTCGCCAGCTTTTCAAAAACATGTATATCATATACCTTTTACCAGTAATATATGTATTTAATTCGTGATCTATTATAAACTGTTTAACGACGAAATTTAGTATACAAGCATGTATAAATATATATACTCGAGCACTAGACATGTATACACTATTAATTTATAAAAGATAAAATATAAATGCTTACGTATCAATATTGTGATTCAATATTTCAGAAAAGTACGTAGACGTAACGGAGATGATAAACACTAGGTTAAATATACCCCCGAACATTACCCATAACCTCCTTGGCAATAACCCATAATTTCCTTAGTTCTATCCCGCTCAAAAAACCATTTTGAAAGTGATACGCTCAAGACCTCGTCATAGTATTTTATGTATAATATTAATACTACTAATAATAATAAGATTAATAATAATATTAATCTTAATAATAATTATAATAATAATAATAATAATAATAATAATAATAATAATAATAATAATAATAATAATAATAATAATAATAATAATAATAATAATAATAATAATAATAATATAAATATAATAAATAATACGGAGGAATGAATTGGAAAGAAATTGGAAACCAGCTTGAGCTTTTATAGGATTCTGGCCTGCTGCAGTACCCCATGCGATCGCATGGTTTTTGGGCATCAAGTCCATGCGATTGCATGGCCCTCTGATCGAGCTCACAAACTTTTGTTTTCTTGTTTGTCGACATATTTATTTATTAATATATAATTTATATAATTTATATTAATTAATTATATATTATATTATATTCTCGTGCATAGTTGACTTGAAATTTTTGTTCTGATGTCTCGTACGTTGTCACTCGACTTATGCCCCGGTTCCGGTTTCTCGAACGCATTTTCGTATGCATAGAAAACTATCACTTTACGTTTCGTGACTCGTACCTTTGTCAAAATATAGTCTTAAATTATCAACAAACTATACCACTCAAAGTATATCTTAATCTTTCAAGTGTTTTGGTCATTTACTTCTATAAATCATTGTCTCGTTATTTATTAATATAATAGTATTTATCAAACGTTTCATAACCAAGTTAATATCTATTTTCAATATTTATAAACACGTCTTAAAATACATATTACAATTTAGTCATATATCTAATTCTAACAGTTAATATTCCTTATTATTGTATGTGTCCAAATTACGTTATTTAAACAAACACTTTACCATTTATTCCGAATACCGTTAAACATGAATGATTTCCCAAATCAACGTGGACCTCACAACAAAAACTCGTAATAATATTATAATTCTTAAGGGACTTAATAAATATCTTTTAATTCAATCGTTTGGCATAATATTTTAATTCCGTAGTTAAATATATCAATCAGATAATCAAACCAATAAGTTTAATGCACAGTATCATTTTCTTAACACTTTGTTATGTTTTTAAGTTATAGTATATATATATATATATATATATATATATATATATATATATATATATATACTATAACTTAAAAACATAACAAAGTGTTATATATATGTATCTATTTACGTATAATTGTTCGTGAATTGTTGAGAACAATCGAAGGGTATTTGAATAGTTTAAAATTTTGAGATTCAACTTCATAGACTTTGCTTATCGTGTCGGAAACGTTAAAGATTAAGTTTAAATTTGGTCAAAAATTTCCGGGTCATCACAGTACCTCCCCGTTAAAGAAATTTCGTCCCGAAATTTGAGTGAGGTCGTCATGGCTAACAATAAAAATGTTTTCATGACGTACATGAGTTGATAAATAGAGTTTTATTACCGTTGAATAATATGGATAAAACAATCCAATTACTCGAAGCGTATGAGAGAAGTTATCATAATAGAGTGAAATGGAGACTAGAGATTCGTCTTATCTCTTGACGTAGTAACGATTGATTTTCGGAATTTAGGGAATAGAAAATCTTCATAATTTAAATAAGATTTGATTGTTCGGAATTTAAGGAAATTAGGATTTCCTTGATTAAATGCGTAATCTGCCTCGATTGCTATGTCTGATATTGTGCTATAAATTGACATCTTCCGTTTCATTTATTTTAACCACTCCTATAATCTTCTTCCTTATTTCATACTTCCAAAAGATTGTGAAAATGCTTCATCCAGTTCTGATTCTTGATATACTCCTAACTTTCATATCTGTCATTCTTCTTTTTCATCTACCACCAGAGGAAGTTATTTTCTTCTATCACTACCTTGGGGTTATAGTGTTTTTCATTCTCCCGTGTCTTTATATTGCTATATGCATTGATATACACGGTTTGTAAATTTCAGGTTTGTTATCGGGCTTATATTCTCCTTTATATTTTAGAGCTCCATGTTTTCGATTTCTCTTCCCGACTTTAAGTCAAGCGAATAATGGTCCAGAATTCGTAGGTATGGATTTTGAAATGAACATGGTTAATGTTCTAAGAAAAGAATTGTAATGACACGATCTTGATTTGTCAAATTACCAGAATATCCGAAAAAGACCGAATCATCAAGAAATATATTTTCTTGATATATTTAGAGATTATATAGAATGAAAGAGTTATGTAACATGGTTCATGATGAGGGTGGGATCTGTGAACCTTTATCACGTTCCATTAGAAACTCAACATGACTTACTGTAATATAATCACATTGATCAAGTGTCATTATATTATACTAATTCATGCTTCAGTTCCCAACACTACTTCAAAACATTCATATTTTAAACTTAAAGGTTTCAGAATTTAGAAACTAAAATAGTTTCTTTTATGATGTAATACAGATAGCGCGAAGAGATGAATGATTTCAGATAAGAATGGTTATGAAGATATCTCCAGAAATATCGAGGATATTTATAATGAAAGATACGATGATATCTTAGAATTTCTAATATCAGAGGATGATGCGAAAATCTATCTGTGAAGGTTTAGAATAAGAAGTAAGGTTCTTACTAATGGTTTTAGCAGACACTGAATCATTTGGATTCTTTGAAGGTAGATTTCGTCCTTGTGATTTATCCACAGCCTCCTTCATAGTCTGCCCAATCCGTTTTTCAGTTCCAAACCTTCTCTTTTTCTCAGCTTTACCACCATACTATTCTTTATCATCAAACTTTTGATTGTTAAGGTCGTTTACAGTTTTTGCTGCTTCATCAGCATTGTTCCAATTTCAGAGAACTAGTTCATAGTTTGGGATGTTTTTCAGAAACTTTACATTCGAAGTAAGTAAGTCTAGGAGATAGACATTATATGTATATATATATATATATATATATATATATATATATATATATATATATATATATATATATATATATATATATATATATATAACTGTTGGCGTAGAATTGTTGCAAGATTCAAAATACTGATTGATAATTCCCGGTAGTTGGTATGGCAATTATTGATAGAAGATGTAGACGAGTACATGATAGGGTTCTAATGAGTATAATGATTTTTCGGAAGGTCAATGATCAATGAAGTTGTTGGTAAATTTACTGCTAATGTGGTGGAACATAAAAGGTTCCCCAGTAACAAAAACGTATATACCAAAGTTTCAAGTCTGAAAGGTTGTCGTTGACTAGTTGAATGGTTGATAATACTGGATACTTTGAAAAGGAATTGCAAGATTATTTTCGGTAATAACAATGCTAAAGAATCTTTCACAGTTTTGAAGTCAAAGTATCGCTTTGAAAGATGTAGAGATCTAAGAATGATGTCACTGATTCAGAGTTATGACTTGGATTCTGATCCGTCAATATCAAAATATGTGATTGAATTTGTATGAAAACGATTGTATATCGTTGTGAGCATTGTTAATAATTTTTGAATCAAAGTTGAAGAATGTACAGTGTAACATATTAATTGTGGACTTATATATTTCCCGAGTATTACCTACCCGTTAAAGATTTCACAATTAATATTTTGTACAAAAGAATTTTTATTACAGTCTTTATGAAAATATATGTATGTATATTTCTTCAGATGTAATACAGATTTAATGAGTTAATATCATATTAAGCTCATTTGATTTTTGGCTTGACTTAGAAATGAATAATCTCTAAAACATTAGAGATTACATAATCTTCGCGGAGTATTTCGCTAATGTAATCGATACTTCATTATTTATTCTTATTCCTCGGTGAAGGATGTTGATGCTCGTGGAATTTTTATGAACCTTACAAGGCACAGATGATATTTTCTGGAAAGTTTCGAGTACATCGAAAATGAAAATGTAAAATCAATTATGTAATTGAATAATACACTTGGTTTATTATGAAATGAAATTCATTGAGTTGAAACAGAGATTGTAGTTAACGAAGGTTAAGTTGTTAACGAAGGATGTACATCATAGCATATTAATAATATGAATTTAACTGAGTAATATTTACCCTTTTTCAATTCATACGGAATTGCTTAGTACGAAAAGATTTACGATGGTTTAAAAATTTATATATATAAGATATACATATAAATTCTTTAGAGGAAATGAGTTACTACTTCATAACTCATTGATACAATATACTCGTTGTTGATTCGTAATGATGTCCACGGTGCTTTCTTGAACTGACGGAGCTCGTGATGTTAGAGGCGATGTTGACAGCCCTGACTGTGCTGGTGAGGCTAAGGGTACTATTGATGCTATTGGTAAAACAAGTATAGCTTGTACCTTACGTACCATTCTTGTCAGGGTTTCTACTCTTCCTTCTATCATTTCTATTCATCAGATTTACGGTTAGAACTGGGATAAATAATCTCTAAGATTTTAGAGATTACCTAATCGCCGTAGAATATTTCTCCGATGAAGTTATGAATCAATACTTCATCATTTATTGTTGTTGGTACCCCTTGGTATTTATGGTGAGTATGATGTTGATATCCGAGGTACAGATTGTGATGTTGAGGCGTGTGATGGGGATGTTGTTATTGGTGGTGGTAATGATACTGTTGGTGTTGATGATGGTAGTACTGGTTATGCTGCTGGTGCTGCTGCTGGTGTTTGTAATCCTTGCACCATATTCTCCAAAGCCACTACCCGAGCACGAAGCTCGTTGACTTCTTCTATTATACTAGGATGATTGGAGGTTCGGACAAGTGGATGAATAAGATTTAGAATATTGGATATTACGTAGTCGTTGCGAGCTGTTCTGGAAATGAGGGTGAAAATGGTGTTACGAACGGGTTCGCCGGTAAGTGCTTCAGGTTCTTCACCAAGAGGTGAATGTGGTGGATGGAAGGGATCGCCTTCTTCTTGTCTCCAATGATTAAGTGGATTACGAACCCATCCCTAATTCATCCAGAATAGATGATGGCTAATTGGTTGATCCATTCTGGTTACGCTGTTTTCGGAACTTGAGTGGAAATCCATATCGGAATAGCTGTCGGAATCTAAGGAATTTGAACTAGATACAGGATCCATTTTATGTAATCAAGGAAAAGATTTTTGGATTGAAATAGATTATAGGACTAATTTGGTACTCCTCAATACATAGTTTACATATGTATTTATAATACCAGAATCCCATAAGTTACGGAGGATTTTACGGAAGATGTCAGGCAAAGTTTACTGTAATAGATATGCCAAGATAAAAATTTTGTCTATACTCTATTTATGCAATCAATGCAATAAGACGCGTTTAGACTTAAGATGATAGACAGGTAATTTTTGACAAGAAATGATAGGCAAAACTTTTGACATGCAGACACAGTCGAAGTCCAGACTTACGAATGCATCCTAACAACTATCAGTTAGACACACTAATGCAAGACCTGATTCACTAGGACCAACGCTCTAATACCAACTGTGACGATCGCTCCAAATCCATATGGACGAACACGTCATTCATTGATTTCATTGCGAGGTATTTGACCTCAATATGATACGTTTTGTAAACATTGCATTCTTTTGAAAAGGCACACTATAAATGAATATTTAAATCAAAGGTTTTCGACATCTGATGATTTCTACATATAGACAATCACCGTAAATAATAGTTTACAATAATACTTCCGTTGACAATGCAGTCAAAATAAGATACATGGTGATGATTTGGTGAATGCAAAGTTTTCTTGAATAAAGCATGCAAGACTCCATGCACATAGCTTGTATAACATATAAGCAAACACCGGAAGACTTCTAGGGAACCTGAGAATAAACATGCTAACAAGTGTCAACACAAAGGTTGGTGAGTTCATAGTTTTAGTGTTTCGCATAATCTGTATATAAAAGTGGATCACAAGATTTCAGTTGTTTCATCCAGATATCAATAGATTCTACATAACAGAGCACCCTGGTAACTAAGCTTTAACGTTATATAATAAATACCCCATTCGTTTTAATACACGCAAACCAACGTGTCCTAAACTTCAAATAACACACGTCCGTTAAAAAGCTAGTGCTCTAGCTCGGACGGGGATGTCAAGCCCTATGGATCCATATACAACTACTCGCGCCCACCAGTTCTTATAACCGGCAGTTACTAGTTACCAAAGCTAAGGGATTTTCGGTTCAAACTCGGTGTAGAATTTAGTATGTACTTGTGTCCATTGCATTTAAAATAAAGTGCATGTATTCTCAGCCCAAAAATATAGATTGCAAAAGCAATTAAAAAGGGAGCAAATGAAACTCACCTTAGCAGCATATAAAGTCGTTCACCAAAATGTGACCGAAACTCGGATTACCAAATAACCGTAGATCTCAACCTAGAGAACATATGCTGGTCAATAAATGTCTATCATGCTAGGTCAGGTCATAGTGTATCACAATCCTAATGCTCGAGATTGACATACAAAAGTTATCCAAAGTTGTTTCAAAGAGTCAATTTTGACCATAGTTTAACAAAACGAGACGTGCCTTATATAAGGATTCATTTACTCGGTTGGTAATATTCAAAAATCCAATTTATCAATCTTACAGACAAGTTGTTTAAATATTAATTGCATATTCAAAAGCAATTCCAATTAACGTCAATTATAATTCAGTTGATCATATCTTTTAATCCGTTCATCGAAACTATTCGATATCTAAATGAAATGTTATTGATTTTTCGCCAGCTTTTCAAAAACATGTATATCATATACCTTTTACCAGTAATATATGTATTTAATTCGTGATCTATTATAAACTGTTTAACGACGAAATTTAGTATACAAGCATGTATAAATATATATACTCGAGCACTAGACATGTATACACTATTAATTTATAAAAGATAAAATATAAATGCTTACGTATCAATATTGTGATTCAATATTTCAGAAAAGTACGTAGACGTAACGGAGATGATAAACACTAGGTTAAATATACCCCCGAACATTACCCATAACCTCCTTGGCAATAACCCATAATTTCCTTAGTTCTATCCCGCTCGAAAAACCATTTTGAAAGTGATACGCTCAAGACCTCGTCGTAGTATTTTATGTATAATATTAATACTACTAATAATAATAAGATTAAAAATAATATTAATCTTAATAATAATAATAATAATAATAATAATAATAATAATAATAATAATAATAATAATAATAATAATAATAATAATAATAATAATATAAATATAATAAATAATACGGAGGAATGAATTGGAAAGAAACTGGAAACCAGCTCGAGCTTTTATAGGATTCTGGCCTGCTACAGTACCCCATGCGATCGCATGGTTTTTGGGCATCAAGGCCATGCGATCGCATAGCCCTCTGATCCAGCTCACAAACTTTTGTTTTCTTGTTTGTCGACATATTTATTTATTAATATATAATATATATAATTTATATTAATTAATTATATATTATATTCTCGTGCATAGTTGACTTGAAATTTTCGTTCCGATGTCTCGTACGTTGTCACTCGACTTATGCCCCGGTTCCGGTTTCTCGAACGCATTTTCGTATGCATAGAAAACTATCACTTTACGTTTCGTGACTCGTACCTTTGTCAAAATATAGTCTTAAGTTATCAACAAACTATACCACTCAAAGTATATCTTAATCTTTCGAGTGTTTTGGTCATTTACTTCTATAAATCATTGTCTCGTTATTTATTAATATAATAGTATTTATCAAACGTTTCATAACCAAGTTAATATCTATTTTCAATATTTATAAACACGTCTTAAAATACATATCGCAATTTATTCATATATCTAATTCTAACAGTTAATATTCCTTATTATTGTATGTGTCCAAATTACATTATTTAAACAAACACTTTACCATTTATTCCGAATACCGTTATACATCAATGATTTCCCAAATCAACGTGGACCTCACAACAGAAACTCGTAATAATATTATAATTCTTAAGGGACTTAATAAATATCTTTTAATTCAATCGTTTGGCATAATCTTTTAATTCCGTAGTTAAATATATCAATCAGATAATCAAACCAATAAGTTTAATGCACAGTATCATTTTCTTAACACTTTTTTATGTTTTCAAGTTATAGTATATATATATATATATATATATATATATATATATATATATATATATATATATATATATATATATATATATATATATCTATTTACATATAATTGTTCGCGAATTGTTGAGAACAATCGAAGGGTATTTGAATAGTTTAAAATTTTGCGATTCAACTTCATAGACTTTGCTTATCGTGTCGGAAACGTTAAAGATTAAGTTTAATTTGGTCAGAAATTTCCGGGTCATCACATCAAATAACTACCAAAATAGTTCCCACCATCCGATCATATCCGTTCCACGTGTCAATTAAGGATGTTTCACCGAATAGGACAGACTCGGACAGTGATGCCTCCAGATGACTCCATAACCAACTGCAAAGCAAATTGCATTATGAAATCCCCCTGTGAGACTCGAACTCAAGACCTCACAGACATCCAAAATGATGGTAACCAATCAGCTAAATGAAGATGATTAAAATGTTAATATTATTATTTTTGTGTTTATTTAGAATAAATATCAAACTTGTTATTGTTATTAGAACTAAACTAAATCCCACCTTGAATCATTCAATTAATAATAATAATTTATAATTGAGAAGGCATTCTAATCTAAGTATCTAACACAACTAAGTAATAACATAGAAAGTATAGGCTCAATTCTTACAACATGATGATTTGACGATAAGTGAGACATTTTTATGATTTAATAGTATCAGCACAAATAAATACTACGTACTACATATATTTTGTTTGTAGTATCAGCACAAATAAGACTAGGTAGTACATATTCTGTTAGTATAGTCAAATGCTTTTGCAATTTCAAGTGGTGTATCACGGGAGGATGTAATAAGGGGCAATCGAGGTCGACCACTTCATTATTATTTTTTTTTAAATTTAATTATACTAGTTTAAGACCCGCAAAATTGCGGGTTTCGACAATAAAAATTACAAATATGATATATTATTTATGAGGACATCAATGAAATCGACAAAAAATATGTATAAAAAACAATTTAAATTAGGTCATGAAGTTATGATAAGAACATAACAAATGTATATGTGAATATGTTGCAAACAAACTAAAATTACATGAGATGAAAATATCCATAACTTCTTTGATTGCAATTTATATACATATACATTTGGTATATATTATATTTAAAATTTAAATTTAAATTCTTTTTTTTTTTAACAGCTAGGAATTTTATAAAAAAAAAACTAGCAAGAAGCTAGAGCATTACAAACAAAGTAAAGGATTTTGTAACCAAATATTCCAATTAAGATTAGCTTTCTTATAACGAGACGAAAGCCAATCAAAAGAGGAAAGTACAATAGAATCAATAATCTGGCACTTCTTAAATTTAGACAGGTCAAATATATTGCCATTTCTGTAGCGCCAAAAAGACCACAATGTAGCAAAGCAAATGACTTCGAGAATAATACGGTCCGTGGGCCTGTGATGCGAGGAAATAACCCACTGCCACAATTCATCAAATTGTTGCCATTTAGGAATGTTTACGTCTACCCAAGAAGCGATGAATGCCCAAATCAGCGAAGCAGTATCACAATCAAAAAAGACATGTTGCATATCTTCAATATTAAGAGAACAAGAGGAGCATAAGAGATTTTGAACGTGAACACCCCTTTCCAAAAGGTTACATTTATCCGGAAGCCTATTAAGACTAGCGCGCCAAATGAAAAAGTTAATTTTGGGAGGAACATATTTCGACCAGAGGGTTGAGCGAGCTTCTACAGAGGGACCATCCAGAAGATTGCGAAATAAACTAACAGAGAAAGTGTAGCTGTGAGAAAAGTTTCAAAACCACAAATCAAATGAGTCTGAGAAGGTCACGAAGTTAATAGCAGCACACAATTCACTCAGTTGTTGAGTTTCAGATCCTGTACGAATTGGCCGACACCAAGTCCAGTTCCAACAGTCTTGTGAACGCCTATCTGCAACCTTACAAAACTTATCTGAATCAAGAGCAAAGAGGCGAGGGAATAAGGTTTTCGGGCAAGAACCGTGAAGCCATTTATCATGCCAAAAGAAAGTATCCAACCCATTCCCGATTTTGATAGATAACGAGCTGCAAACAGAAGGGAATTCCATGTGAAGGTCAATCAAAAAATTATTGATATTGGCCCAGCAACCTCTGGATAAACGGCTAACACAAGGATAAATGCCATCCGATTGAACACCGTGGATTGCTTTAACCACCGATACCCAAAGCTAATCCCGACAAGAAACATACCTCCATCGCCATTTATAAAGAAGGGCTTTATTAAGCGAGTCAAAGCTAACAACCCCAAGACCACCCTTCTCTTTACTTTTAATAATAAAGTCCCACTTAATCCAATGAATCTTGCGATCCTCTTTAGAACCACCCCATAAAAAATTTGCTCGAAGAGATTCTAGATGTTTAATAACACCCTTAGGCGCTTTAAAAATAGAGAAGAAGTAAGTTCCGAGAGCACCCAAAACGGATTTAATCAAAGTTAAACGACCACCAAATGAAAGGAGATTTACCTTCCAATTTGAAAGGCGTTTTTCTACCTTGCTGATTATGGGCTTCCAGCTATCCAACCGCTTCATATTCGCTCTGATGGGAAACCCAAGATAAGTAAAAGGGAAAGAAGCTGGCTTAAATCCAAAGACATTGGCAACACGATAAAGCTCATCTGAATGAATACCAATCCCTAAAATATTAGATTTATGAATATTTAATTGGAGGCCCGAAACCAAGTAAAAGCAGCTCAAGATGTCGATAAGGTTTCTGGTATTATCGTCACTCCACTCGAGCATCATCTGCAAAAAAACAATGTGACATAGTGACCGAGCAATCAACACTTCCCACAGATAACCCCTTAAACATATTATGATCAATGGCATCTAACACAGCAGCATGTAGGCCTTCCATACAAATGATAAAAAGAAAAGGTGATAAAGGATCCCCTTGTCTAAGGCCACGCCCAATTTTGAATTCTTCCGAAGGACTACCGTTGACTAAAACTGAAGCAAAAGAAGAATAGAGGCACCCTTTGATCCAAAGAATCCATCTACGGCCAAAACCGAGGTGTGAAACAATAGAGATCAAGAAATCCCAACTAACTGAATCGAATGCTTTCTCGAAATCCACTTTAAGAAGCATGGCCTTTTTCTTATTACGTTTACACCAATCGATGATCTCACTAATAATTAAAGGACCGTCTAAGATTTGATGACCCTTAATAAATGCCAATTGTTCAGGGCTGACTACACGATCAATGACCTTTGCAAGACGATTAGCGAGGAGTTTAGCCAATATTTTGTATTGAATTCCAATGAGACTGATAGGGCGGTAATCTTTAACAAACAGAGGGTTATCAGTCTTTGGGATCAAAGCGAAGAAAGAGGAGTTACAACCTTTAGGAATGAAACCAGAAGAGTGGAAATTATTGATAAAAGCGCAAATATCCTCTTTGACAAGATCCCAAAAAAATTTAATGAATCGGAAAGAAAAGCCATCAGGCCCAGGGGCTTTGTCATCACCACAACCCCATACCGCTTCCCTAATTTCCACTTCTGAAAATGGAATTTCCATCTCAGTAGCCAGCTCAGGAGAAAGGGGGCGTAATTTCGGGCTAGGCCTTGCAACTTTGACCGTGTTAATACCTTTAAATTTTTCCTTGAAGAAATTAAGGAAGGTATTCTTCACAAGATCAGGAGAAGAAACCCACTGACCATTAGAAAGAACACCTGAAACAGATAAATTTTTACGCTTCCTATTAATAGAAGCATGAAAAATAGAAGAATTCTCATCACCAAAACAGTTCCAAAGTTTCTTGCTTTTTTGAGCTGCGTTCATGGTATCACATTTATCAATCACTGATATCTCTTTCAGTAAATTAATTCTATCATGGGAAAGAGAGACATGATCTCCCCCATGTGCCAACTTGTCATCCACAATGTCCAAAGAGTTCAACAGAATGCGTTTTCTTTCATTACAACAGCTCGTGTAGTTTTTATGCCAAGATCGGACCTGCTGTTTTACAAACTTGAGTTTAATTTTGAAAGCAATAAAAGGGTTCTTACCAATACATTCGTTCACTATAGCATGATCCTCCCACGCATTCCTAACAACATCTTCAAAACCGTCGATTAAGAAACACGAAGCAAAGAGTTTAAATGGCAACGGGCCATAGTCTAATTGCTTATTAAAAAAGACAATTGGACAATGATCCGACCAAAGATTAGGAAGAACCTGACCAACAAGATCCGGGCAAGAGTCAATAAAACTATTAGATAGGAGAAACTGATCTAGTTTAGCTCTGCTATCACAAGATTTATTAGACCTAGTGAAAGCCCGTGCACCTAATGGTAAATCCACCAGGCCCGAAGAGGAGATAAAAAGGTTAAAGTCACTCGCTGTCTTAGGGCAAAAATAAGACCCTTGCCTTTCATGGGCAGCCCGAACCGCGTTAAAATCACCGAAAAGGACATAGTCACCTTGATTAGTGGACATAAACCTGGAAATAAAAGACCAAAGTCTAGCCTTCTTTACTCTATCCTGAGGAGCATATATGTTAACCAAAAAACACCGAATGGGATTATTGCTTCTGATCCCTTCCACAAACAGTACGTTATTATAGGAAATGATCTGGGTTTTACGGAAGCACAAGGGGTCCCATATGGTAAGCAGACCACCAGATCTGCCATGCGCACCTGAACAAGCAACTTCGAAAGAATTATTACCCCACATGGCTTTTACAAGAAAGGGATTAAGTTTGATTAACTTAGTCTCTTGGATACCTAACACGCTAATATTGAACTCGTTACAAATGTTCCTGATCCATAATTGCTTTTGTCTATAACACACCCCTCCACCAATGTTTATAGAAAGAATATGCATCTAAATGGGTTTTTTAACACCCATTCGGTCGAGCATATTCTTTAAGTCTGCTTGACTACCATTCATATCATAACCTAAGGACAAACCCATAGAGATGAGGCTATCAATACGTTTTACCAAGTCTGTGTCTTCGTGGGACGAGTTCTGGTTATTAGCAACACCAGAAGAACAATTAGGAGACGAGAAACGAACATTGTTAAATCCGGGTGGTTTGGACAGTGAAGATGAGCTGTTTGCGTGTGTTTCAATAGCAGCTGGAGCATCTAGAATCACCTCATCTGATTTGTTTTTCCCATCGTTATCACCATATTGTTCCACATTCGGTTGGACATAGTCAGTAAAACTAGCTTTGATAGGTGAACAATGTGAATCAGAAGTAAATCCATCATTTACCTTATTGTTGAACCCATCCTTAACAGGCGAATTAACTTTAAAGTCGCAGAATGAATCCTTGACAAACTCCCCTTCCTCAAGAATCCCATGGCTAGACGAATCCGAGTGAATGTCATTAACATCAATGTCATCCTCAGATTTCTCATAAACATAATTATTAATGACTTTTAGCACCGTAGGTTCCCAGTCCTCAACCTCTTTAACTAAGGCCGTGTACTCCTTTTTTTGAACTGTGGCAACAACACGTTCATGAATTGGGTCGAGCGAGGTAGTGAGGATACAGACCTTTCCATTAGCTTTCTTGTCTTCAATCTCAGAATCCTGATAAATGAGTCTCCCAAAGTGAAAAGCAATCTTGTTAAAAGCATCATAATGCCATGCTTTCGCTGGTAAACCGGCAATTTCAATCCAAACAGCTCTTTCTTATAACGAGGCAAATTTGCTTGTTCGTAACTCTTTATCTGAAATTTAAATTCTTAAATGTTACACGAACTTAATGCTCATATTGAATATTAGCTGCGAGGTTTTAGACTTCGCAAAATTGTTTGTCTGTGTTTATGTCCTAAGTAAGAGATCTAATAATAGTTAATTAGTTCACGAGATTTAAACATAAGTGAACATAAAATTGCATAGAGAAGTAAAACACGGTATAACTCAAACAGGCAAATAAGTTAATATTAATATTAATATAAATAACAATTGTAAGTTTAGTAAGTTTATTGTTGGTGTTATCATTGTGTTATAAAGGTCCTTTGAGGACATCCGATAAAATTGGAACGATACATAGAAGATTAGCTTGTCCCCTTCGCAAGGATGACACACACAAATCAAGAAATGAATAAAAAAAATAATCATTGTGTTATGAAGAGTATACGAGTATTAGATTGTACATAAAGAAGGGATTGAAATAATGATAATTGCAGCAACACAAATACAACAAAATTTATAGGAGAAAATTTTCTTCTTAAATTTTGGTACGACTATTTCTACACTTACTTATAGATCTATTTTACAAATATAAGGCATCTATGACCAATATAATGGAAAAAAGTTAAGAAATGGATTATCAGTTTTAAATACCCGTGAATTCGCGAGATTACATAAGAAATTTTTTGTAATGAACGGATTTAAGGAACTATATGTAATTATATAATATGCAGTGACTTTAAACATATAAGATAGATAATCACAATCTTCATACATAATTAAATCGAATATAGAGTTATGGTAAGGCTCGGTACTCAAGTTTGGAATTCATTCCTTCATATATTTTTTTTTTTTTTTTTTTTAATTATTCCTACTAAGAATCATAGGTGTAAATTAGGTTGTACTTAAAAGAATGTTAACATAATGAACTAAACGTTACTCAATGGAATACCTTAGTTGAACATTTATTTTGTAACATAATGAACTAACGCTAAGGCCCCGTTTGGCTCGCGGAATCCCTAAAGAATTTGATGGAATTGGAATTGAATTCCATAGACCGCTCCGTTTGGTTGACAAATTTTGGAAGGAAACAAATTCCTTGGAATCTTGAGATTCATTCATCTATGGAATGTTCATTCCTTCAAGATGTTGATGGATTTGAATTCCTTCCAACATTGAATTTTTCGGGTCGCGACTCCCGAGCGCCTTTTTGGCCCTCTTTTTCGGGGCACGTTTTCAGAGAGCGTTTCGGCGCGCGTTATCGGGGCGCGGTTTCTGAGCGCGTTTCCAGGGAGCGTTTTCCACGCTCGTTTTTGGGTCGCGTTTTCGGGTCCCGTTTTCATGACGCGTTATCATGGCGCGTTTACGAGACATTTTTTCGCGGATCGTTTTCGGCGCGTTTTTCTGGCACACTTTTAAGGGCGTTTTCAAGCGCGTGTTTTCGGGGCGCGTTTCCGGCGAGCAATTTCGATGCTCTTCTTCAGCGAGCTTTTTCGAAAAGCATTTTCGGGGCGTGTTTTCGGACACGTTTTCGGGGGGCGTTTTCGGGTCACTTTTTTGGTGCGCGTTTTCGTATCTCCTTTTCGAAGCGCGTTTCCGGGGCGTGTTTCCAGCTCCAGTTTCCGTGGCGCGTTTTCGAAGCGCGTTTTCGCAGGGCGTCCGGAAACGCTCGTTTTGGCAAGGATCCGGAAACGCACGTGTTCGCAGGGAGCTCGGAAACGCGCGTTTTCGCAGCGCGCCCGGAAATGCGCGTTTTCGCACCGCGCCCGGAAACGCGCTTTTTCGCAGGACATCCTTAAACGTGCGTTTTCGCAGACGCGCGTTTTCGTACCGCGCCCGGAAACTCGCTTTTTCGCAGCGCGTCCGGAAACACGCGTTTTCGCAGGGCGACCTTAAACGCGTTTTCGCAGGGCGACCTTAAACGCGAGTTTTCAGGGCGCCCGGAAACGCGCGTTTTCGCAGCGCGCCCGGAAACGCGCGTTTAAGGTCGCCCTGCGAAAACGCGTTTAAGGTAATTCTAATTTTTTTTTTTAAAAAAAAGTGAGTCTGAAAATGAACACAAAATTTAGAAACGTAATTCTTTTTATAACTTTTTAATTATTTTATAAAATGAAATTCAATTCCATTCCATGTCAAATAGAACACATTTTTTCACATTCCATGGAATTCCTTCGGATTCCAATTCCTTCGGATTCCAATTCCTTTGACACATTCCATTCCATCCAAAAAAATTCCACGAGCCAAACGGGTCGTCCTAGGTGTAATGAACTAAACATTTATTTCGTTATCTCTGTTTCCTCCACGAACCATACTATTTGTAACTGTACATACCTTACGTGAACATTACCATAGCCACCATGAAAAACAGCAAATTCATCTCGACCCTTTCTGTCTAATATTCAATCTATAATTCCATTTTGACTCCTACATATTCACTTGTGCAATTATGACCAAATTTCTCAATTCTTAAATATTCACTTTTGCATTCTATTGATTGGATAATTACAAATCAAATTCATCGCATCTTTATAAATCTCCCAAGCTTCGCAATCCTGAACTTTGCATCTTTATAAATCTCCCAACCTTCACAATCATGGATATACACTACCATCTATTGCATTTGACTTCTACAGTTTGACCCACGAACTAATTCAATTCTAGTCTGGAATGTCAAGTTACAGACTTACATAAAAGTACCAAATGTGTACCTTATCAAGACAGAAAAGTACCAAATGTGTACCTTATCAAGATAAAAACAGTGGAAGCTATTCAAAGACCCCCAAAATAAATATAACTACAAACTACATCACCGTTGTTGTTTCATTCTTCTCATTGCTGTTCCATACTTTAATTTCCAATGACCATCAGTTATTAATTCCATACATAATACATCAATGGAATTGAATTATTGACTCAACCAAGAAACTCTGATCCTATATTGCAAGAGATTAAAGACACTACTCAAAAGTCATAATATCATATTTAAGATTGAAAAACAAAGAAAATACCAGTAATACCCGATGAAAATGTGATCTGAAACACACCACCACAAGTGAATGGGTAGAAATTACCACCTACAGTAATAACAAACTTGTAAAGTCTCTAAATTTTCAAACCACTCGTGAAAGTCACCAAGTATAAAGATATTCAGATGACTATAACGATTAAGATAACAACAATCATGGATTTCTGATTGAATTGTCATGTCGACATTCTCAAACATTATAAATCATAAATAATGGATAGAATGGGCACTTTAAGTCTTTATCAGATGTGCTGAAAGGTGAGTCGATACAAATGTTTAAACTGAATTTTGAAAAGAACGTGATTAAATTCGATAGGAAACGTAATGAAACATCATGAAACGAAAATCATAAGGTTGTTATAGCTAGCGAATAATGATATTTGTCAATCAACGGATTAATACTGCAAAGTTCAGTTGAATCTCATGTATTTTGACGGTTAATGATAAGCAACAGTGAGATAGATAATCGGTTACACATCTAGCCTATGTATCCAAAAATGTACACTCAGATTCAATAGCTCTCTTGGCTAGCAAAACTTAACCAAGTGTATCGAGTATCGAGTCAACCATACTAACCCGTTTTGAAATGTACAAATATGTCACTCGTTGAAGAACATGTGACTGGTTAATCAAGTTGTCTGCCCATCCATTCAACTTCCACTACAAGAAATATCAGAGAGGTGTGATCCTGCATATAGAGATTAAAGCTCTTACGGTATATTCTTCCTCAATACACCCGAATATCAAATTTCAGGACAAAAGCCATGTAATTAACTTTAGAATAAACAACGCCATCTACGGGTTATACAATTATGAAATTCATGATTTAGTAAAATTAATTTAATAAATCATTGCTTCATATCCGATTTTAACTCAAGTATTCCACAATATTCTGAATATCAACAAAAAGATGGCAAAACGGACGGGCCTGATTATGGAGAGATGGCAAAACCGGTTATATGTTCGAAGTTTTGTATAGAGACAACAAGATGGCAAAATGGGCAGGCCTGATTATGGGTTTGAGAAAAGTAAAATAATGAGAATGAAAAGACAACAACTGGAATACTTTGAAAGAAGAACATGAGAAAGTATTAGATACCCATAGATGCAATATTAGTAAGATAAGTAGTTACAGGACTATTCCAATACAACAAAGCATATACGGAAGATTTGTAGTGTGAACACAAATATTTACATCTTTGAGTTCAAGCTAAAAGCATGTATCTGGCCTATCTAAACTCAAGACCAGTGGGACCACCACCAACAACAAAAAACTGAAGAATCCTTTTTCTATCATCATCGCTCATATTTGTTAGGCTTGCCGTCTCAAAGCAATCAATTATAGCCCTGCAAATCTTTTGAGCATCTTCAACTTCATGAAATGGAATTTTAAGTTATACTCTGACCAAATCACTTGTATAAAACACCAAGTTAGAGTTGTAAAATAATAAATACAGAGACAACGATATATGAAGTAAAATAGAAGAACAAAGATTATTCCTCAATATTAATGAAAATCATACAAATTTCGTAACTCGTAAGCTTGATTGAAGATGATGATATATCTGCAAAACACTTGAATAATTTCAAAAAAAAAAAAAAAAAAAAAGATATAGATGTTTCAAACAGCCCAATCTGTTTTCGTAACTCGTAAGCTTGATTGTAGTGTCAACTCCCTTATAAATCAAAAACTCATTTTACGATTTCAGACAACTAAACAACTCTAGAAAACAAATTCATGAAACAGGGTTTTTTGCAGCAGAATGCCTAATCTTAAAACCCTAATTTTACACAATATAAACGATGACAGTGATAATGGCAAATATAATATGACTAAATCGATGAAATACAATTGTTGAATTAAAGTACTACAATCATAATTGTAGGTCAACTCAAAACGCCGATTAACAAAGAGTAAATCAAAAAGCAGATTTATAAATACTAACCGCTTAAGTCGATTGTTGCTACTACCAATAATTTGACCTCAATTCTTTGACTTTTCTGTTGCTTATTTTTCAAAGTGAACTCTTGAATCTCCCTGTTCATAAACATAATAGTCTAATTGAATAAAAAAATGCCACTAGTTAATTATTTTAAAAGTTTTTTATTACCTTCTCTCAGCAACCATTTCCTCTCCTAGTCTCCTCAACTTGCTTTTTTGGTAAACGCTCCCTGTGATATTTGAACCACAAATATGTTAAACTGTCAATTAAATTCTCAAACTTTTTAGATACAAAATAAAGTTACAATACACCCTTTTTAATTACTACAAGTTATATACCTTTTAATACACGATATCTCTTCGTTCAGATAATTAAGTTTTTTATCCATGATTGAATCTTGGGCAGGCAAATCGCCTGGCTTCCAACCAGGTGGTGGATTCCATAATGGGTCAGTCACCACAGCTTCTTTTTTGATGTTAAGAAGGTCTGCATCCTCTAGCCAATATAACATCGCACCATCGGCATTGTGTGACCGCCTGAACCGCATATTTCCACCAGGTGCCACCTTGTTTGACACATGCTTTAGCAAGTGTCTAAGAGCCCAGTGTCCCCTATCCTTTCTCTTGCTTCAAGTCTTAGTGCTAGCCTAGTAAATGGATTGCCTATCATTGCTTTCTTTTCCTTCATTGCTTCTGGAAGATCAAACTCTGCCGCCATGTACCTTATTCAATTCATAATAATTAATACATGATTCTATCCCATATTTACTGTAAATAATCACAATATGTTAATTGGCCGTAATTCTTGCTCTTCTTAAGGAAGAAACTGTCAAACTAAAACGAATTCAGTTTTCAAACCGGTTGTATATCATTTTATCACTCGAATTCAATATGAATTAAAAACATTTTATTACTCGAATTCAATATGAATTAAAAATATTTTAATTCAAACCGGAATAAACATATGAAGATTGAAAATTTAAATTTTTTCTTTAAAAATAGAACAAATAACCTGAGTTTTTGATGATGATGAAAAAATATGTTTCATCGATCCTTTATGTATATCAAGATGAGTAATGTGATTATACTATCTTGAACATACATTTACCTAAAAAATCATCGTAGTTAATAAAAATCTAACAGTTTAATCGTTTTACAATGCTCTTAAACATTAACAAACCTAGAGTTAACATCGTTTGCGGCAGGCGTTAACAGCAAATCTATAAGGAAATCGTTTAACTTCAAAAGTGATTCCGTTTGTTAACCTTTGTTATGTTGATTCAAACGGAAAATAAGAAACACATATTAAAAATATGTTCGTTAAACATAAATCAAAATGAAATCGATAAAGCATACCTGATGCCGTTTTTAGAATCCGAATTCAGTTCGATGAACCAACTATGAATCAACCTTAGAAAATGAACAGTTTTTAAAGAAACAAAATTAGGGTTTAAATATTTTATAGAAACCTTAACCTTGTTCGATACTGATTATGGTACAACAACGATTGATATGATGGAAATCAACCCGCTAACCTTGTTCGATAGTGATGATTGGCTTCGATTTTTGAAGATGATCAATTTCGAGGAGGCGTAATTTGAGTTGCAGCACTAATGCGTCTGTTTGAAGTGTCGATCCTTATTAGATCTGTTTGCAGCACTTTTTGGATGTGAGGATCCGATTTAATATTTTTAGGTCCGTGCGTTTTTTTTTTTTTTTTCCGGGGGTAATTAAGGATAAAAACTTGCATAAGATTGACTTATTGAGTTATAATTAAATCAATAGTTTAGATGTAAGGGTAGTGATTGTCATTAGTGTGATCTAATTGTGTAGATTAAGAGTTATTAAAAATAATATCTCAATTAAGAGTTTCAATTAAGAGTTTCTTTTAGGGTAGTGATTGTCTTATGTCTTATGTCTTATTATGTCTTATGTTCTTCAGTTATATTTTTTGAACGCCACTCTGTGGTGCTTGATTATAACCAAAACTATAACCTTTCGAAGATATGTGATTTTAGTTTGATGTTCAAGTTTCATTTCATTCCTTTTTGCAGACTTTGGTTGTGCATACGCTTCTAAAGATGGGTCCATTTGTTTCAAACCAGTTACTCAGAAATTTGAGGAAATTACGGTAAAAAGATATATTTTCTTCAACCATGTTTTAGAGGTGGCAAGATGGGATGGTTGGCGTTTGATGGGTCATATAAGGATGGGTCTGTTGAAGGTATCATTGTCGTTTGGGCATGTTATACTTTCTCTAAAATTTATAGGTTATCACTGACTTTTTTTTTTATAAATAAATATAAGTATCATTGTATGTGCACTAACGACATCAATAACTCTTAGGTTTGCCTTTTCAGCTTCATATGGTGTGTGAGTATGTTGTTGACAATACAAATACGACATCATTTTGTAGGACGTCAACTCATTGTTAACTCATTGAAACGACATTGGTACTATTTTTTTCTTTTGATGCAAAACTCAAAGCACTTACGAATCATGCAACAAAAGTCTTGGCAAAATAATAATTATATTTTATCTTTACCAATTTTGTTTTTTCTAATATGTGAAATTTTTTGGTTGGTTGATGTATTGGAGAATCTGCGACTACAAGTTTTGGATGGTAAACATGAAGTGGCCCATGGTGCCTTTGGTGGCCGAGTTCTAAAGTTTGTCCTTTTCATATTTATATTTAGTCAATTAGTTTAATAGTGAAAATGCTGGTCAAACAGAACCCCTTATGTATAACTTTATCCTTTGCATTATAAACTATACCTTGAAAGTTGATGGACTGAGTGGGTGGGTAACGGGTCAAAAGGTCACGCTGAAATATTTGATATATTTATTCATGTCTAAATGGGTCATTTGTGTGTATATACCTTCAGGTTTTTGGCATCCGATGTTGGAAAGTCTCTTTCAGTATGCGATGCTATACGACGGATAAATACATTTTGTAGGTAACATTGAAGTTGGTGATGAGCCATTTCTTTTAAGATACAGTTCACAATTCTACCTTTTTGTGATTTGTGCAGCCATTAGTATCGAAGCACAATTTTCCGAGCTAAACTACCAAACAAGGTTTAAGTTATAATTCCATGTAGCTTTGATTCATTCCGGTCAGAAAATGAACCTACAATTGTGGTCCGATATTAACAAAACCATTATTGATGCGCTCATCTCTCCTCTAAGTAAGCATATCACAACAATCATGCTATTCATTAAACGATTACATTCTACTTAGTGTTAATTAATTGTTATTTGGATGACTTTAACACTTGGTCATTACATTTTTGTAATAGTTATCAATGTGTAAAAACTTATATTTCATTATTAACTTACTTAATACTTTCATAATGATAATATCTTTATTACACATTGCAGTCTGATAACTTACGTGCTCATACGTTTAGTCGAATCCAAACAATATTATTAACAAAGCAAATGGCGTCGCAATCTTTACAAAACGAGACCTAAAGTTTAAGAAATTTTAAAGCATGATGTTTTTTTCGTTTATGGTTTTGTTTGTTTTGATTTTGTCAACAGCTATACAGCCTTATTATATGATTTTGTCCGTTAACTCGCAACCATTCAAATAACATCAAATATCAGTTTATGGGGTTTCAAATTTATTCTTGATTAATCTCATAAAAAAGCCCCGCGAATTCGCGGGCATTAAGCTAGTAATAATTAATAATAATAATAATAATAATAATAATAATAATAATAATAATAATAATAATAATAACTAGAAAAAAATTCGACAGCGCGTTGCTGCGGTTGTATTCAACGCGCGGTCAAATTTGGATATACGTTGTTTGGTACCTAATATATCTAATAGGTTGAGTTGTTTGTTGTACGTGTATGTATATGTATGAAATATAGCCCGAAATATTTAGTGTTTTTGTAACGATGTCCATTTCGCGTATAGCTAGTCGCGTTGTGTTCGTAAAATTATTTCGAGTTGAACGGTGGTCTCGGAAAAATTTAACTCGCACCGAGCGAGAAGATAGGACCCGTTAAAAAATCGTGTGAAATTAGTTTCTTTTAATTTAATAAAAATATATATTTGCGCTTTCTACCCCTGAAAAAATGTAAACTTGAGGGGCCGTTCTGTAAATTGAGCCAAAGTTGTGGGACCGGCTGTAGTGTCAACGCAAACTCAAAACGACAATCCGAAGTAACTGAAACGACGAAATTCGGCGCGTGTTTTAAAATGTAAACTTGAGGGGCCGTTGTGTAAATGGAGTTAAAGTTGAGGGACCGGTTGTAGTGTCAACCTAAACTCAAAACGACAATCCGAAGTAACTGAAACGACGAAATTCGGTACGTGTTTTAGTATATTGGATATTGGATAATAATAATAATAATAATAATAATAATAATAATAATAATAATAATAATAACAACTATTATTATTATTATTATTATTATTATTATTATTATTATACATTAAAAGAGAGTCTCGATTAGCTAATAAATATTTTCAAAATCCTCTTAATTACCTTACCATTAGATTAAAAAATTACATTATAATATCCCTTGATCTAACGCTACTTAATAATCCACTAAAATCAATTTTACCTATACTCCTTCCCTAAAATACCGTTTAAAAAAACACGGGATAAACGTATTAACAAACTCTTTCTCTCAAACGACGTTCGTAAGGGTTACGAAACACTTGAATCAACTAACAGCTTTGAATCAATCAATTGATCTATGGATGTTCGCGTTTCAAATTCTGGGATTCAAAGTTCTCATATCAATCGATCAATGGATCAATGGAATTTTGCATATCGAAATCGTTATTAGCCAAACATCATCAGTAAATTTTTATCGACATCATATCTGAAACGACTTTTGATGTAAAGAATATTTCGATCGATGATTCAAGGTAAGTTTATATACATTATTTAAAATCCTAATTTTAATTGACTCTGATAGATGGTAATCAGGTTCATAAGCCTTATGCTGCTGGTCTCTTGATGGTTTATCCAGGTAAACTAAAACTAATAAAGGATACAAATTACTAATTTTAATTATTTTGTTTTTTTTTCCGTTTATGTGATTTCAGTTTGGCCTTCTGGGATAGTCTGATTCTATAACTTGGTGCTCATAAACCCTAGAATCTAACATTTACATACGGTCAGTTATCGTTCCTATACCCTTTTTCACACTTCATGAGTATATTATGCCCTTTTTAGTGAGTTGAAATTGGTGTTATTTATATTGCTAAATGTTAGCACAGCTTATCGAAATTCTATCATATAATTACAATCATTGAGTAGGATGTCCTTATTGGGTACTTTATAAATTACTAAACGATTAAGAGTAACGTATATTAACACATCTGATCTTCGTCGTCATACAATTATATCTTTCTGTTAAGTCTACTTGTATAAAACAGACTATGTATATACTTTCTAATGTGTGCATATATTTGATTTGTCTGTATGTTGTTAAGTTGTAAGTACTATAAAACAAAGTTTTACTATGTTATTAGCTTTTGAAATTGACTTACTTTGTTCATGAATTTTAATAATCAACTTATAAAGTTTAAAAGTTTCAATTTATCAGTTACATAAATGTCTTAAATGGAAGGAGCTAAATTAAATCCCTTTTTTAGTCTACATACATCATTGTATGCAACTTACGTCTCAATGTCAATTTACAAGCTATAATTGTATCTTATTTAGATCCTTAGAGTTATATATATACATCATGTGAGTCGATGCACCATAGAAGGTAATACGAATCCTTACTTTCGCTGAATTTTATTGTGTTTAACAATAAATCATGGGTAAGGTCCTTCAACAATGGAATAGCTGAAGGTTTAAGGCTTACAATTCATGTATTCATATAGGATGTTAAGACACCTTTGAAGGTATGATGCCAAGTTTTTTATATGCAGTATTACTACTTGCATTTCCTGTCTAATTCATTTTGTATTCTAGATTGGGACCACCCATTTGCAACTGGTGTTACCTTGGAGATCGACAATTGATGATAGCGAGAAGAAGGCTCTTTCATGAATTGTAATGAAAGTTGCAACCGGTCTTCATATTGTCAATAAGACCGGTTTTGTAACACGTCTTTTTGATGTTTTTACAATTAGACATGTGCTATCTAGACGTGTACAAAAACACGTCTAAATAGCTTTTTTAACACGTCTACTTGACTCTTTTTGTAGTAGTGGTTTTGACTAAAAAGTCAACTGTTTTAATTGATTTTGAGAAATTATTCATGTACAGGGAAAACTTGGAGAGGTATCAAGCACTTTCCCCCAAAGGTGTTTATATATTATATTATTTATTATAATTATATTATTATAATTCTTGCATTCGCTTTATGTTGTTTGATAAATTGCCCGTTTGTTGACTGACATTTGTAAGAACAGTTTCTGGTGATATCTTGTGCAGATTCAAGAGTTTGTCCCTCTTACATCATAGGTTTTCAACCTGGTGAAGCGTTTGTTGTCCGCAATATTGCTAACCTGGTCCCACCGTTTGAGGTATGTTCGGATGACTCTTAAGTCGTGCTCTTCTTCTCATTTTCTTTTTTTCTTCTTCTCATAAGTTGGCTACAATTCTAAGGACCTTATGAGCTGTATTATTGTGTACAGAATGTGCCATGTGAGATGTATTATTCTTTAGTACAAGTCTTTATGTCGTGTGTAATATTATGTGCAGAACGGGCCATGTGAAACAAATGCTGCACTTGAATTTTCGGTGAACACTCTTGAAGTAAGAGTACTTTTTATGATAATAATATTTGCATACCCTTTAATTAGTTGGTGGCTTTATAATATCATGTGGGGTTTGTTTTTAGCGTAAGATGAAGTTTATCTATATCGTCCTTGAAATTACATTATATTCCATCTTCCCAAATTAAAGGTACAAACTTTTAACTTCAAAATAACCAAGGTTTTATCATATAAGATTATATGAACCTTTCGGCTAAAAGTAAGCCAAATTTCCAATAAAGATACCATATTATGTTGTGTTACATATGCAGCGCAAAGAAATTACTTTAAAAAGGACCTCTGTTATGATGTTTTAACTTCAATGTTGTAGCTACATGAGAATTTGCATAATATGTAATCATTCACCTATAAATACATAAATGCCATTATCATTGTTAAATTATGAAAAATTGTCTCCATGTAACTTAATGCTCATGTCTTTAATCTTCTAAATGTAGATACATGGGCATTGTTTGGGTTATACAACTGTATTCTGATAATTGATGTAGACTAAACATAATGTGAGTTTTAAATAAATTGCAGGTTGAAAATATACTGGTGACTGGCCATAGCTGTTGTGGAGGCATCCGTGCCCTAATGAGCATGGAAGATGAAGAAAAGTCAAGGTTTGACCAACACAAATCATTTCCTTTTCTGATTTTTTTGAGGTTTTCATGTTATACTTTGCTGTTAATGCTTATTACACGTGAAGTATCATAATAAGTTTGGTTATTTTCAGTAGCTTTATCAAAATTTGGGTCATAGTAGGATCAGCAGCAAGATAGAGCACAAAGGCTACCGCTTCTAACCTTAGCTTTGACCAACAGTGCAGACACTGCGAAAATATGATAATGTTTTTTCTCCCAACTTAACCCATCTTACATATCCCTGCACAATGTTGTAAAAGTTGTTAGCCATGGGAGTTGACCAAATTTGACTGTTTTTGACCGACTAATCTGACTTTTGACCAACTAAAATTGACTTTTGACCATTTTGAAGGACCTAATTCGACTTTTGACGGATTTTGACCCATTGACTTTTGCAACCGTGTCCCTACAAGTATGTAGGTTGCAAAATAGATGGGTTGGGTAGTTAAGGTGGGTAACTTTTGAGCAGGTCAAAATGGGTCGGGTTGACCTAAAACAAGTATATGTCGTACTATTGATAGAAAAGAAGCCATAACAGTTTTTGGTTAGCCTTTTATAAATAATTTGGCGGTTGTAATATTTTATATTATTATCTATTTGTATAACAAAAATGTTGGAACATTTCTGATAAATTGAGTCTCATCCAACTTAATTTTCAGGAATCAATAAATAATTCACTATTGAATTTGCTTACGTACCCATGGGTAAAATAACGAGTAGCGAAAGCTCTGCTTTGTCTATATGGTGGTTACTATAATTTCGTAGATTGTACATACGAGAAGTAGACTCTTGATAGCAGTTCAGAATAGGAAACTGGTCGATATGCCATCAAGAACCGTGAATTTTGGTCTTGATGTTGTATTGTATTGTGCTCATTCTTCTATATATTTGTGGCTAGATACAAAATCTGTATGTCATAAGCTGTTGTTTGTGGTATATTATTGGATAGAATTTGTGTGGTGTTATTGGTTTGTTTACTTCATGATATAAGCATATAGTGAAATTTATGTAACCTTTAGTACAAACATAATTGTGTTTAATACAGTTAATATAGTCTTTTTTTCATTGATCGTCTCATTTACCGTGGTTATTTACCATTGATACTTGATAGTTGTTTTTGTTCCTTTGCATTTTTGGTATATAATGTTGAAAATTGCATTAATCAAGTTGAAAACAGCATTAAAGAGCCTTAATATTTCTCAAGTTTAAGGATGGAGTTGTATTTTCTATTTGTTCACAATAATATTATTAGATGAGCTTAATAATAAGCTCATCTAATAATAAACACAATAATATTATCGTATATGACTTTAATGTTTATTATTAGATGAGCTTAATTCTTATCAGATGAATTTAATGAGTATTAGAGAAATATTTTATAGTGTACTGTAAAATTTATATACGATACATTTTGTTATTTCGACCACAAAATAGTATCTGTAAGGATCGTATAGTCCAAACACAATGTCCTGCAATATAAGCTCAAGAGTCCATCCTTTTCTAAAACCAATTGGTATTAGAGGGACTTCCCCTTAGACTTATATACATACATTTGTTTTTTGTCTCCCTCCTATGTGGGATAGGTTTGCACCCCAACAATCCTCCCCTCAAACCGAAGACCACATCACCGAGCCTCCCCTTCAACGATACTCCCGCCATCTTATATCACCGGTCTCTTTTTCTTTCACTTTTCTTTCACTACCGGGACACACCTCTTATACCGCCGATCTCTTTCTTTCACTTTTTCTTTCACCATCGGGACACGCCGCACTTCCACGCCTTGGGAAGGAAGACTTTCGATATAAGGCACCATGACTCAATTGTCGTTGGCAAACTGAGGGGTGTGCCATGTCGCACCGTGCGTTCAGGGGTGCGCCACCATCGTCCACCACATCGGGCTATAGCCTAGCTCTGATACCATTTGTAAGGATCGTATAGCCCAAACACAATGTCCTGCAATATAAGCCCAAGAGTCCATCCTTTTCTAAAACCAATTGGTATTAGAGGGACTTCCCCTTAGACTTATATACATACATTTGTTTTTTGTCTCCCTCCTATGTGGGATAGGTTTGCACCCCAACAATATCATTATACAGATTTAGTATTGTACTTGTAGTTTTGATTGTATGATTCATAAGACACCATATATAACTGGTCGGTTTTATGCTTTATTCTTTTGTAATTTTTTTTAATAGATCACCCGGGGGACTTAACCACCCACGTGTTCACCTCCCGTAGTTGCATAACCCGCCCCCAACTGCTACGAAGGAGGAAATCCTGCCCAATCCGAGGGCATTGGCTGTAAAATCTCCCTCCCCAGTGCTCCCGCAACGCGATGTGCGGAAGGCACCCTTTGGTGAAATTCAAGGATTAAGAGGGTTAGGGTTTAGAGTTTTTAGGGTTTAGAGTTTAGGTTTAGGGTTTAGATTTAGGGTTAGGATTTAGATATAGGGTTTAGGTTAAGGTTTAGGGTTTAAATTTAGGGTTTAGGGTTTAGATTTTAGGGTTAGGGTTTCGGGTTTAGATTTAGGGTTTAGGGTTTAGATTTTAGGGCTTAGGGTTTAGGTTTAGGTTTAGGTTAGGGTTTAGGGTTCAGATTTTATGGTTTGAGTTTAGATTTAGGGTTTAGGGTTTAGATTCTAGGGTTAAGATTTTAGGAATTAGAGTTTGGGATTAAGAGTTTAGGTTTAGCTTTAGGGTTTAGAGTTCAGGGTTTAGGTTTAGCTTTGGAGTTTCGGGTTTAAGTTTAGTTTTAGTGTTTAGAGTTATGGTTTAGGGTTAACATTAGGGTTTAGGTTTAGCTTTAAGGTTAGCATTCGGGTTTGGTTTAGCTTTAGGGTTTAGATTTAGCTTTATGGTTTAGGTTTAGCTTTAGGGTTTAGAGTTTCGGTTAACTTTAGGGTTTAGAGTTTGGGGTTTAACATTAGCTTTAGGGTTTAAGGTTTAGAGTTCGAGGTTCACCTTTAGGGTTTAGGGGTTAGACTTTATAGCTTAAGGTTTAGGGTTGGGTTTAGCATTTAGGAGTATAAAATGCGTAAATATGAGAGTTATGTTACTTATATTTACATATTAACTAATAGACAAAAGTTATGAATAGCACTAGGGGCATTTTTGACTTTTCACCTTTTTTTTTTTTTTTTTTTGATTTTACATAAATTTCATTTTACCAACAAAGGCCCCCACACTTTTTTAAAAAACTCAAACCGACCCCCTAAACAGGGGATAAAGTGTCAAATAACCATTTTCAAAAAAAATCTTAAATAAACTCCACTCACATATTCAACGGGTCATATCTTCTCGCTCGCAACGAGTTAAATTTTCCGACACCATCGTTAAACTCGAAATAATTTTAGGAACACAATGTCACTAGCTATACGCAAAACGGACGCTTTTTAAAAAATGCTAATATTTAGGGTACTTTTCATACACGTTGATTTTGCGTTAAATTTTTAAAAATCGACAATTCCATAGCGAAACGCGGAGATGCACATATATTGTTAATTTAAAATAACATTTAAATCTCTCACTGGTTATACCTTTTAGTTCGACTCGAGTTGCGCTTCAACGATATCATCGTTAGCCACAAAATAATTTTACTAAACGCAATAAAATACATTAAAAATCGAACCCCGGCGCGAAGCGAGGGTTCAATAACTAGTTTGGTGTATTTGATATTATGTAATTTAGTTGGGTATATTTGTCTTAAAATTTCATTATTTCATAAAACCCGCGAAATCGAGGGTCTTTAACTAGTAATATAATAATAATATAATAATAATAATATAATAATAATATTAATAATAGTAATTAATATTAATAGTACTAAATAAATTATTGACGATAAATATACATGCAACAGAAGAACTTAGGCCAAAAAAAGGTAAAAAAAGAGTTAGGGTTTTTTCTTCGCCGTCTGACGTATCAAAAAGGATCGTGATTCAACGCTGAGATCGATAACGGTACGTGTTTTCTTATCTCAGATTCATCCAATTTACAATTTTATTTCTAATTAATTATATTGTATAAATTATATATATGATATGATACAATTGTGATTGTTATCGTTTGGACTTTGGATTAGGCAGTTAATTAGTTTATCAGGTTGTTAATTTTTTACATTATTAAATCGGTTTAATTCTCATATATTACAAGTGTTAGGGAATACTGTATAAAGAAATTGGATTGCATAGGATAGGGCGTATATGCATGATGTTGAATATTGTTAATAGATGTAGATAGCAGTAGTAATAGTAAATCATGTTGAAAATTGATTGAAAACCTTTTTGAGCTAAAATATGTATATATATATTCTGTTTGTTTTGATAATATCAGAGTAAGGTCATGGAAGGATTCAAACGTGCCGGAGTTGAAATTGAAGAGGCAATGAAACACCTTAGTATAACTAAGGGGGTAACTCTTTGTCAAGCTTGGGTCCTCTGCAGGGATAAAAATGAGAACGAGGAGTGTGTGGTCAAATTTGGCGGCAGTTACTATGATGCTGCTTTTAAGGATTATTATGAAGCGTGTGTCAAAATAGAAGACGGGTGTGGGGGGCTTGCTCTGAAGGCACTTAAAACACACGTAGCATACTTCTCCAGAAATATTGCTAAAGGGGAGCTACAAGCCTTGATCCCTGCCACCTCTGCATCCGAATCTAGCTGCTGTCTTGCCATATGCTTGAGGAATATTTACACTGGAGATTTTGATTATGCGTTCGAGTTCTTCTTCTCATCATATCGAAACAACCCTTGTTTCTTCTTGGAGTTCTTTTTTATGGACCTAAAGAGGCGTTTGCCAAGCTTCAAGTTTTCTTCTCGTCAGGTTCTAGATGCTGACAATCTTGCAGCACATAATTTCGACTTCATAGCATTGCTAAATGAAGGTGAAGAAAAAGAAGAAGATTGCATGGAGGATATCAAGCAACAACTATTTGGATTAACACTCGATGAAACAAACCTTAAAACTAAACAGATTGGTAATCATCTTACTTTTTTTTTGTTTTGCATCCCATAATATGTACCGTATGTAGGCAGTGGCGGTACCAGGATTTTTTTTCACCGGGGGCAAAAAAAAAATTAAAACCGTAGCAAATTTTTTGGGCAAAATATGGAGTTTTTTTTGGGTGGTGGGGTGGTTTTGGGGGGGGGGGGGGAATGGAGGTTTTTAGCTAAATTATGGAGGTTTTTAGCTAAATTATGGAGGTTTGAGGCAAAATTTGAAGGTTTGGGGACAAAATTTGAAGGTTTGGGGGTAAAATTTGGAGATTTTTGGACTAAATTTGAAGGTTTTGGGGCAAAATAGGTAGGTTTTGGGGCAAAAGAAAAATCCACAGAGGGCAAAGTCGAAAATTCCAAAATTTTTACACTGAAAATTGCAAATCCACTGGGGACGGCGGCCGCCCCCCCCCCCCCCCCCCCCCCGCGGTCCCTTCATAGAATCGCTCCTGTATGTAGGTATAGATATATAACTGATAATTCTTTTATGACTATCAATATAGGTGTCATGCATGTGCGTTTAGCCTCGATGAACTTTGCCGATCTGATGATTCAAATCTCTCAAAGATTTCGTCTGGTTTCCAACTCTTACATGGTTTACTACTTAGTTAAGGGTCCCATTCGACTGGCATGGATCTCGCTACAAGATGATCGAGACTTGCAGATATGCATTGCTTATTGCACAAGTAAAAGAATCACCCGACTTCTAATCCGTGTTCTACCTTGTACCATCTTGAATCAAGGAGTCATCCACACATCACCATTTCAAATGAAGGAAGAGTCAGATCCAGTGGCAGAACCATAATGTATTTCACTAGGGGCGATTTTTTTTAAAAAAATGTAGCGACTTTTTTGGGGCAAAATATGGAGAATTTTGGGCAAAATATGGAGAATTTTGGGCAAAATATTGAAGGCTTTTGAGCAAAATCTGGAAGCTTTGGGAGCAAAATGTGGAAAATGAAAAAATTCAAATTTTGTACACTAAAAAATAAAAATTCACTGGGCAGGCGCCCCATTGCCCCGCCTATTTCCGCCCATGGTCTGATCCAATACTCATATTTCCAACTTGCTAATGGTTTTATCCCTTGAAGTTGTTAAAGATCGGTTACTAAAGAGTAATGAGAGCATATTATATTATCTTGTATTCAAGTGCATTACTACCTTTTAAAATCACTTTTTTGGTGGGTGTTTATAATTATATATATATATATAGCTTTTGAAATCATAGATAGTTCATGGACACGTACAAATATTAAAACAGTTAATAAAAGGTAGTCTTTTTTGCCCAACCTGATGCATTTTGTACCATCCTACCAATTACTGTTATGACCTCAAACCATTTTTTGACCCATTACCTGCCCAGCCCGACTAAAGGTGGCATTTTCGAATGACTTATGAGTGTGTCAACCTGGGATTGTGCATTATCTACTTAAACAATTCAAATGGGTAAACAAAAACATAAACTTTTAAGATTCACATATTTGACAGATTTATTATCTACTTATATTAAGAACCAAAGAATAAGGTGTTTTATGTCTAACTTAGCCCATCCGTTTATTTCCATCTTGTTCAAATTCATCTGACATGAAAATTCCATATCAAATCCCATTATTCTTTTACCGATTCCATCAAAGATTTATCACTACGGAAATACTTCATTGCAATTGCATTGTTGGCACAGGCAGAGACATGAGGATGCATGTTCATAGGTGAAGCCAGGATTCATGGATAAGGGATGCATTTCACAAAAACTAAATATTAACATAGAATTTTCATATATACATCGTAACTATGATGTATGTTAATCATATTTAAGGGATGATTGTGTTTATTATTTGGGGATATTAGCAACTAATATACAACTTTTTAACGCACTATAATTCGCTTATTGAAGAGTTGGGGATGCAAAGCATCCACATGCATCCCCCTGTCTCCGCCTCATGTGGATGCTTTGCATCCCCCGACTCTTCAATAAGCGAATTATAGTGTGTTAAAAAGTTGTATATTAGTTGCTAATATCCCCAAATAATAAACACAATCATCCCTTAAATATGATTAACATACATCATAGTTACGATGTATATATGAAAACTTTATGTTAATATTTAGTTTTTGTGAAATGCATCCCCTATCCATGAATTATGGCTTCGCCTCTGATCTTTGGTTATAGGGTTTGGAGAAGACCGGATAAACCTTTAAATCTTGTAATCACTTTCGCAATAAAGTATTTCGACTCATATATTGCTTTAGAGTTTAGACGAAATCCCTTATGGAGATAGGACAATGATGACAACTTTGTTGAAACATCCCTTTTAAATTTTAATATATTCAAATAGTTATACATTAGATATAAAGAAGAGGGGAGAAAAATACACACACTACATTTTAATTTCTCTGTGTTTATTCACGTTCACTCTAAAGACTTAAACATGCATATAAATAGGACTAATTAGCTACCCATAATATGTACCCGATAATGCTTTTATGACTATCAATATAGGTGTCATGTGTGTGCGTTTAGCCTGGGTGTTCAAATCTCTCAAAGGTTTCACCTGGTTTTCAATGCTTACTGTTAAAGATTATGAACAAAGAAAGTACCAGCACTTGGAGTATTAAGCTCTTTGGGTAGTTTGACCCTTGGATCAGAGAAAGTCTTTCTCATCATATCCATTTATAGGATTATCACAAGGTGCCACAAAACAGTCCAAGTCAGTCATAAGCCAAGACAAGTTAAACTGATACATTCCTGCATATTTCCCATTATGTAAAAGTGGTTCCAAAAGTGAATTGGATCCATACTTAGAATATGAAATAGCTGTTAGGATCTCATGTGTATATAACAATATCAAATGTACACGAATACTCACTTAAGCAGTTTGAAATAGATGATACTTATCAATAAACATCATTCAATATCTTTTTATACTTTGAAAAAATGGTATCAGAGATTATGGTGTAGATCATAGATCAATACACTCATTTCAAGCTTCAATCACTTACCAATTAAGCGGGGGTTACAATGTGTGATGAAGACAGTATCCGTACCCACTCTGTTAACCAAACCCAAACCAATGATCTTGCCATTCAATTAAGCCATTTATTAAAAACCAACATGAATCACATCCCAAAACTTTCTGACAGTTTAAAAATCAACATCAGCCTATCAAGTCAGAATTATGCCTTATGGGCTCGAATGATGAAGGTGGCAATAGGTAAATCGAAACACCTCCTAAACCACCTTACATCAAACCCACCCGATCATGATAGTGAAGAATTTGACCAATGGGAACAGGAAGATTTAATCGTGTTCTCATGGTTAATTCAAAATATAGAGCCAAATCTTGCTACAATTTGATCGAATTTGCTACATCCAAGTTGATATGGGATGCTCTTGTAACCACATATAGCAGTGGTAAAGATAAGCTTCAAAACTTTGACTTACATGTCAAAGCTAATGACATCAAACAAAAAGATCAAATACTTGAAGACCTGTGGATCATGTAAGGATATTAGGACCCAAAACAACGCAAGTGATTCAACAAGATCACTCACCGATAGTAATTCTACAAGATTACTAACCCACTTAATGAACGAAAGATTATAAATGCAAGAAATGTAAATCGACACAAGAGATAGCGTGGTTATATGCAATCGTTGTGATTGCTTTAGTCCACGGACCAACTAGAGAATGTATTTACTGAATATTTGTGGTGTGTTTACAATGAGTTACAAGATGATCTATTTATAGAATGTTTTAAGGAGTAAGCTAAAAAAAATTTCTTGAAGCTTCATGTGAGTTTCCTGACAACTTCATGGAGGCTACATGTGAATTTTCTGACAGCTTCGTGGAAGTTACATGTGAATTTCCTCACAACTTCGTGGAAGCTACATGTGAGTTTCCTAACAACTTCGTGAAAGCTACATGTGAGTTTCCTGGAATCTTCCCTCTAATTGTTTAAAGTTCTCCATATCTCCAACAATCTCTCACTTGGAGACTTTGAACAAACCCAACATTCGTCAACCCAAAATATCAACGATCTAACCAAGAACGTTAAACCACCATTATACCGCCAAACTCCATTTGGGACACGCACACTCAACACATACTTCGGATGAGCAGACTTTCGATACAAGGTCTTCAACACTACTTGTTAGAATTGAAACATTAACTCTTTAATTCTCTAGTTGGGGTCTTCGCTCATCAATTCATTAGAAGACCAATTGAGGTAATGCAAAACCTCAATTTCTCTGTCGTAACAACCTTAGTGAACATATCAGCAGGATTCTTCGTACCAAGGATTTTCTCCAATAATAAAGTACCATCATTTATATGTTGTCGAATAAAATGATACCTTATCTTGATGTGTTTCGTACGACTATGAAACACCGGATTTTTCCCAAGATGAACCGCACTTTGATTATCACAATTCAAGACGCAATAGTCTTGTCTTTTACCCAACTCACCTAAGAAGTTTTTCAACCAAACAAGCTCTTTAGAAGCTTCTGAAATAGCCATATATTCGGCTTCGGTGGTTGATAAAGCAACACTATTTTGTAGTCGAGACATTTAACTAACCGCCGTCTTCCCTATTGTGAAAACATAACCCGTAGTGCTTTTCCCCGAATCATCACATCCCCCCAAATCAGCATCCGCATAATCCCTAAGTATGAGATTGTTTTTGGAGAAACACAATCCCATATTAGAAGTACCTTTCAAATAACGAAGCAACCATTTGACCGCTTCATATCTTAAGAAACCAATCTTCTTCATAAAATCATCAAACTTCAAGTACCATTGTCGAGGTGCTTGCTTCAATCCATACAAACTTTTCTTTAGCTTACAAACCCACTTCTCTTTACCCTTTACCTCAAAGCCCTCGGGTTGCCTCATGTAGATCTATTCAACAAGATCACCATGCAAGAATGCAGTCTTCACATCTAGTTGCTCTAGATGTAAGTCTTCGGATGCAACCATAGAAAGTACCGAACGGATAGTAGTCATTTTAACTACTGGTGAAAATATCTCTTTGTAGTCAACCCCTTCCTTTTGTTGAAAGCCTTTGACTACCAAACGAGCCTTGTACCTTTTCTTGCCATCCAACTCATTCTTGATTCTATATACCCATTTGTTTTGCAACACCCTTTTATCATGAGGTAACTTCACTAGTGACCAAGTTTTATTCTTCTCAAGTGACCCCATCTCTTCTTTCATGGCAAGCTCTCATTGTATGGATTCTTTTGTCTTTCTTGCCTCAAAGTAACTTTCGGGTTCACCATTCTCGGTATAGAGCAAGTAGTTTGCTGATGGAGAATACCTAGGATTAGGTTTGGGCACTCTAGTCGAGCGTCTTAGTGTAGGAGCAACTGAAATGGTTGGACCGGTTTCATTTGTGTCCTCCTCATCACTAGAACTCGCACTATGTTCGGAATCATCATCGCTTTCCAAATCATTTCCATCATTAGCATTTTCTGATGCCTCACCGTTAATTGGCAATTCATTGTTACCCGTACTCCCACTAGAACCTGCAAGATCATCAATAGAAACATCATCAAAAGTAACATGACCCGGTTTAGGACTCCCCGTTTCCGGTTTGTCATAAACCGAATCTTCATCAAAGGTAACATCACGAGAACGAATCACTTTTCTAGCCTTGTTATCCCAACAACGATAACCCATTTCATCCGACCCGTAACCTATGAAAGTACACTTCTTTGATTTAGCTTCAAGCTTGTCTCTATCCGCATATTTGGTCATCACATAAGCATTACACCCAAAGATCCTAAGGTGATTATAACTCACCTTCTTACCTTGCCATTCTTCCTCGGGAATTCGGAAACCCAACGGTGTTGAGGGTCCCCTGTTTATCAAATAAGCCACCGTATTAACCGCATCTGCCCAAAACATCTTAGGCAAACCGGCATGTAGTCTCATACTCTTAGCCCTTTCATTTAACGTACGATTCATACGTTCGGCGACCCCATTGTGTTGCGGTGTCTCCGATACCGTTTTCAACATTCTAATACCGAGCTTTGCACAATGGTCTTTAAACTCAAGACTACCATATTCCCCTCCATTATCCGACTTCAAGCACTTGACTTTCAAATTAGTCTCATTTTCTACCATAGCTTTCCACTTCACAAATGTATTAAATACATCAGATTTAGCTTTAAGAAAATAAACCCATACCTTTCGAGTGGAGTCGTTAATGAAGGTGACATAATAGCGAGAATCTCCATGTGATTCTACATTGGTTAGACCAAACACATCCGTATGAACAAGCTCCAATTTCTCCAACTTAGGAGCATTTTCCGATTTCTCAAAAGTCACCTTCTTTTGCTTCCCATATACACATGGTTCGCAAAATCCAAGTTCTACCTTTTTCAAATCTGGAATTCTCCCACTCGAAACAAGCATCTTCATACCCTTCTCACTCATATGCCCGAGTCTTTGGTGCCATAGAGTTGATTCAGACTCAACATTAACCGTAGCAACCACCGTGTCTTCATCAAACACTTCAACCATATAAAGAGTTCCCCTTTTATGTCCACGAGCCACGACACAACTACCCTTAACCACCTTCCATTGGCGGTTTTCAAAAGTAACCGCGTTACCTTCATCATCTAATTGACCAACCGAAATAAGTTTCCTTTTTAATTTAGGAATGTACCTTACGTTTTTCAAGGTCCAATTAGAGCCAAGAGTAGTCTTCAATACAACATCTCCAATGCCCTCTATATTGAGTTGTTTGTCGTCCGCCAATCTCACCTTGCCTTGATATGAACGAAAATTCTTCATCATGCTTTTGACATGAGTAGCATGAAACGAAGCTCCCGAATCCAAAATCCAAGACTCCATAGAATTTTCAACACTACATAAAAGTGCATCATCACTTTCTTCCTCGGTCAAGTTCACACCTTTCAACGGACCATTTTTACAATTCCTTTGAAAGTGTCCTTTTTGATTGCAACCCCAACAAACAGCTTCACTTCTATCTTTCGATGGATACCTCTTCTTAGACTTCTTTCTACCCTTCTTCTCACCGCGATCAAATTTTCTACCACGGTTGTCGAAACTTAACAAAGAACCGGATGTCGATTCCCCCGAGTTTCTCTTACGAGTATCTTCACCAAGAATCAAATCCCTTATTGCTTCAAACGCTAGCTTAGTAGTTCCCTTAGAGCTACTAACCGTGGTAACCGTACCCGACCAACTTTCCGGTAATGATGAAAGCAAGATTAGTGCTTTTAGTTCATCATCAAACTTAATTTCTACTGATTCAAGCCTTGAAACGATATTATTAAATTCATTGATATGATCCGTTGCACTCGTACCTTCCTTCATCTTTGTATTGAACAACTGACGCATGAGAAATACCTTATTAGAAGCGGTAGGTTTCTCATACATGTTAGAGAGTGCTTTCAAGCAAGCAAACGTCGTATTCTCATTCACAACGTTGTATGCAACGTTCTTAGCAAGTGAAAGACGAATAGCGCCCAAAGCTTGACGATCCAAAAGCGTCCAATCGGCATCGTTCATGCTTTCAGGCTTGGTCTCTAACAAGGGTTGGTGTAGCTTCTTTTGATACAAGTAATCTTCAATTTGCATCTTCCAAAAGCCAAAGTCTCTCCCATCGAATCGGTCGATTCTAAACTTCCCGTCTTCCGCCATCGTTCCCTTAACGAAACCTTGTGCTCTGATACCAGTTGTAAGGATATTAGTACCCAAAACAACGCAAGTGATTCAACAAGATCACTCACCGATAGTAATTCTACAAGATTACTAACCCACTTAATGAACGAAAGATTATAAATGCAAGAAATGTAAATCGACACAAGAGATAGCGTGGTTATATACAATCGTTGTGATTACTGAATATTTGTGGTGTGTTTACAATGAGTTACAAGATGATCTATTTATAGAATGGTTTAAGGAGTAAGCTAAAAACAATTCCTTGAAGCTTCATGTGAGTTTCCTGACAACTTCATGGAGGCTACATGTGAATTTCCTGACAGCTTCGTGGAAGCTACATGTGAATTTCCTCACAACTTCGTGGAATCTACATGTGAGTTTCCTAACAACTTCGTGGAAGCTACATGTGAGTTTCCTGGAATCTTCCCTCTAATTGTTTAAAGTTCTCCATATCTCCAACAGATCACGATGCAGGGAATTTAGGGGGAAATCGATAGACGAGATCCAAACCCAATGAAGTGCTCCACTGACATCGCCATCTACTGCAAAATCAGAACTGAATAGAAACTTTTTCAGTTTCTAAATGCTCCTGATTGAAATTATGATACGATTAAGAGAGAATTTTTAAGGTTAGACCCGTTACCTACACCAGCAGAAGCCTACACCACGGTGAGGAAGGAGGTGGCTCACAAACACATCCTTGGGCAAACCAAAACTGATTCAAACCATCAAGGAATTGCTTCGGGTTTAGTTGCAGCGAGTAAAACCGATCGATTATGGCAAACCTCCAATCCTTACCCTCACCGGAACAAGCCATCGACATCCAAGATCGATAAATCGAAATTGGTTTGCACTGAGTGTGGAAAAACAAGGCATACAAGGGAACAATGCTTTAAACTTAAAGGATTTCCTGATTGGTGGGTGAAACCGGGTAAAGTAGCAGCAGCGGTGGCGGAGCCACCACCAACCACCATCAATCGGAACAGGGATTTGGAGGGTTAGCTGCACGAAAAATTGAAGGAGGTAAGTTTCCCGATACCTTTTGCTCTCTGTTTAAAAAGTTAAACCCTAGAAAGATGATAAGTAACGATGTATGTCTAGGGAAGAGAAAGAAAAGTCACGAGTTTAACATAGGAAATAGTGAACTAAGTCACGTGAAAACAAACAGCCTCTTTCTTGGGAATACGCGTACAAATACTGATAAGAATGGGACAACACGTACAGATACATATACAGATGAGGTTAGTGGGCTTCCTAGGTTTAAATTAAATAATAAACTAGTTGGGCCAATTACTTCTCATAGTGGGCTTGTTAAGAATAGTGGGCTTCCTTATAGGACTAGTACACTAACTAAAGAAAATAGGAATAATGGACTTAAGAAAGATAAATCACGAGTTGGGCCAGAGTTTTTTAATAAAACTAGACAAAAAGAGAAACATAAACCCGGAACAAAAATTAGCATAAAAAGGCCCGAACTTATTCCTTGTCATAATAGTTATTCTGTCTTAACTAAAATACAAAATGATGACGTGTCCCAATCCGAAGCAAATATAGTCTCAAAAAGTTTTAAAACTAAGTCATGGATACTTGATTGCGGGGCCACGAATACTATGACTTTTGATAAAAATGATATTATTTTAAAAACTAAACCTAAAAAGGACAAAATTCAAACTGCTAACGGTGAGATTATTCAAGTCAAAAATGGTGGAACTATTGAAATCTCACCAACGATAAAATTACCTAATTGTCTATATATTCCAGCTTTGTCTCATAAGCTGTTATCAGTAAGTCATGTAACAAAAGAACTAAATTGTAAAGTCCTAATGTATCCGACATTCTGCATCTTGCAGGATATCTGGACGGGGCTGGTGATTGGACGTGGCACTGAAAAAAGGGGACTATATTTTATTGACGAGGTTTCCGAACAGGGTACCATGTTACTTTCTCACGGAACACCTACGAGGGAAGCCTGGTTATGGCATCGGAGATTGGGACACCCGTCGGTTGGCTAACTACGTTTTTTATTTCCTAGTTTATTTCCTTCTGATGTTACTTTGAGTTGTGAAACTTGTATTTTGGCGAAAAGCCACAGGAGTGATTTGGATTCTTTGAAGGTAGATTTCATCCTTGTGATTTATCCACAGCCTTCTTCATACTTTGCTCAATCCGTTTTCCAGTTCCAAAGCTTCTTTTTTTCCGAGCTTTGCCAATATACTATCCTTTATCATCCAACTTTTTACTGTTAAGGTCGTTTACAGTTTTTGCTGCTTCATCAGCATTTTTAAAAATTTCGAGAACTGGTTCGCAGTTTAGGGTGTTTTTCAGAAATTTCTCATTCAAAGAATGTAAGTCTTGGAGGTAGATATTGTGTGTATATGTAATTGTTGATGTAGACATGCTGCGTGGTTTCAAAATACTGATTGCTGATTCTCAATAATTGGTATGGCAATTCTTGTTATAAGGTACGAATGAGTATATGATAGGGTTTCGATAATTATAATGATTTTTTTTTTGAAAGTAAAGATCAGTGAAGTTGTTGGTAAGTTTATTGCTAATGTGGTGAATATAAACGATTCCCCGGTAACGTTGGCGAAAGGGCAACGTATCTATTGAGGTTATAATAAGAATTTTGATTGAGAAGTCAAAGTTGACTTGCTGGAGATGTGACAAAACTGTCTATTTTGAAACGGAATTGAAAAGTTATTTTAGCTAGTAAATGCCAAAGGGTCTAACACGGATACGTGTCGAACTATGACTTGGGTTTTGAGAGTTTTTCAGGTGTATAACTGTGGGTAACATGTGGTTGGATCATCATCTCGATTGTTCCTTAGTTGAAGTGTCTTCAGGAATTTCGAAGGGTTTGAGCACATATTGTAATCGTTAATACATATGATTTTCTAACACAGTTTTGAAGTCAAAGTATAGCTTTGAAAGATATATGAATCTAAGAGTGATGATACTGGTTATATTTCGAATTGAATTATGCGATTTCAAAATCAGAATATGTAATTGAATTTGAATGAGTATGATCGTTTTGATTTATATGAAAGAATGGATATTGTTGTGAAAGTAGGGAGTATAGTTGATGATTGCTGAATCAGTTTCAAAAAATGTAATATATTAATTGTGAATTTATATATCTCTCGGGTATTACCTACCCGTTAAAATTTTTTCACAATTAATATTTTGTACAAAAGAAGTTTATTACAGTCTTTATGAAAATATATGTGTATATTTTCTTTAGATGTAATATAGATTTAATGAGTTAATGTTAAATTAAACTCATTTGTTTTATGGTTGGAACTAGAATTGAGTAATCCCTAAAACTTTATAAATTGCATAAGTATTTCTTCAATAATATTGAAATTATGAATCATTACTTTGTTATTTGTTGGTTTTCGTGAAATTCTTGTGAACTTTGCAAGGTACGAATGATGTTATTTGAAAAGTTTCGAGTACATCGATGATGAAAGTGTAAAATCAAACATATATTCGAATAATACACTTGATTTATTATGAATTGGATTTTTATTGAATTGAGACAGAGATTGTAATTAACGATGGTTAAGTTGCGAACGAAGGACGTACATCATTGCATATTTGTAATATGAATTAACTGAGTAGTTAAGATTCACACATAATAGCTTAGTACGGGAAGATTTATTATGGTTTAAAAATTTATACATATAAAATATACATATAAATCTTTCGATTGGAAATGAGTTAATACTTCATAACTCGTTGATACAATATATTTATTGTTGATTCGTAATGATGTCCACAATGATTCTTGAACTGACAGAGTTTGTGATGTTACAGGTGCTGTTGATTCTGACGATACTGACGGCACTGACTGTGTTGATGATGCTACGGTCCTGTTGATGTTGTTGGTAAAACAAATCTAGCTTGTAAATCGTACACCATTTTCGATCAAAGTTTCTACTCTACCATCTCCGTTCACTCATCCGATTTACGGTCAGAATTAAATAATCTCTAAGATTTTGGAGATTACATAACTGCCGCAGATATATCTCTTCAATGAAGTTTATGAATTAATACTTCATCGTTTGTTGTTGTTGATATTCCTGGATATTTACAGGGGGTATGACTTTGATGTTTGAGATACAGATTATGATGTTGCGGTGTGGGATGTGGATGTTGTTATTGGTGGTGGTGATGGTACTGTTGGTGTTGCTGATGGTGGTATTGTTTATGCTGCTGGTGCTGCTGCTGGTGTTTGTAACCGTTGCACCATATTCTCCAAAGCCACTACCCGAGCGCGAAGCTCGTTCAATTCTTCTATTACACCGGGGTGATTGTCGGTTCGGACGAGCGGATAAATAAAATCTAGAATTTGGTGTAGTATGTAATCGTGACGAGATACTCTAGAAATAAGAGAGAAAATGGTGTTTCGGATAGGTTCGCCGGTAAGTGCTTCAGGTTCTTCGCCAAGAGGGCAATGTGGTGGATGGAAGGGATCACCTTCTTCTTGTCTCCAATGATTAAGGAGGCTACGAACCCATCCTCAATTCATCCAGAATAGATGATGACTAATTGGTTGATCCATTCCGGTCACACTGCTTTCGGAACTTGAGTGGGATTCCATTTCAGAATCCGAGGGACTTGAACTAATGACGAATTCCATTTCGTACGATTGAATAAAGAATTTTTTGATATGAAATGATTTTTCGGCTATCGGGTGGTATTCTAATTATATAGAGCAAAAGGTTTTGTAGATTACGGAGGAATTTACGGAATATGTCAGGCAAAGTTTACAGTAACAGATACGCTAAGATATGAATTAGCAGATACGCTAAGATATGAATTTTGTCTATACACTATTCATGCAATTAATGCAATAAGATGTGTCTAGACTAAGAATGATAAGCAGGTAATTTTCGACAAGAATGATGTGCAAAACTTTTGAAATGCAGACACGGTCGAAGTCCAGACTCACTAATGCATCCTAACGACTATCAGTTAGACACACTAATGCAGACCTGGTTCGCTAAGACCACCGCTCTGATACCAACTGAAAGGACCCGTTCATATACATTATAAACGATTCACAATAGTTGATTACATCGCGAGGTATTTGACCTCTATATGATACATTTTACAAACATTGCATTCGTTTTTAAAAGACAAACTTTCTTTACAACGAAAGTTGACGGCATGCACACCATTTCATAATACATCCAACTATAATTGGCTTAATAATAATCTTGATGAACTCAATAACTCGAAAGCAACGTCTTTCAAAATATGCCATGAATGACTCCAAGTAATATCCTTAAAATGAGCTAGTGCACAGCGGAAGATTTTTTTAATACCTGAGAATAAACATGCTTTAAAGTGTCAATCAAAAGGTTGTTGAGTTCATAGGTTTATCATAACAATCATATCAATATATTAATAGACCACAAGATTTCCGTTTATAAATATATGTACACTTGCAAGTGTATAAAAGTATTCTATAAGTTGTAGGCACCCGGTAACAAGTCTTAACATTCATGTTTTACCCTCTAAAGTACACCAGATCAGGTGTGTTTAAAATAACCTCGAAGTACTAAAGCATCCCATAGTCAGGATGGGGTTTGTCAGGCCCAATAGATCTATCTTTAGGATTCGCGCCTACCGTACATAGACAAGTAGTTTAATGTTACCAAGCTAAGGGTATATTTCTGGTTTAAACCCACGTAGAATTAGTTTTAGTACTTGTGCCTATTTCGTAAAACATTTATAAAACAGCGCATGTATTCTCAGCCCAAAAATATATTGCAAAAGCAAATAAAAAGGGAGCAAATGAAACTCACAATACTGTATTTCGTAGTAAAAATACATATAACGTCATTTAACAAGTGCAAGGTTGGCCTCGGATTCACGGACGTATCAATATTGAGATTCAATATTGCAGGAAAGTACGTAGACGCAACGGAGATGATAAACACTAGATTGACCTCACGAGCATACCCATGAACCATACCCATCACCTTCATAGCTATAACCCATAATTTCCTTAGCTTCGACTCATTCAAAAAAAACTATTTTGAAATCACTTGGACAGCACTCCGTCGTAATATTTTATGTATACTAATAATACCTTGAAATAATACAGAGCAAATATATATATATATATATATATATATATATATATATATATATATATATATATATATATATATATATATATATATATATATATATATATATATATATATACATAAATCGATTGATAGAGTTTAGAGAAATATATTTTCAAGTTTCTATGAAATAATGAAACCTATTGAATTCTATTTATAATAGATTTTTGAATTATTAAAGTGAATTATTAAAGTATGAATTATTAAAGTATGAATTATTAAAGTGAATTATTAAAGTATGAATTATTAAAGTGAATTATTAAAGTATGAATTATTAAAGTGAATTATTAAAGTATGAATTATTAAAGTGAATTATTAAAGTATGAATTATTAAAGTGAATTATTAAAGTTAAAGTAAAGTAAAAGTAAAAGTAAAGTAAAGGTATAGTTAAAGTATAGTAAAAGTATAAAAACTATGTATGTATAATACGCGTATAAATATATATATAATATTAATTTAAATTGTTATATATATTTAATGAAATAAAATATAAATATCGTTATATTTATTATACTGGTTAAGTAATGAGTTGTCAAAAGTGATTCTAGATATTTATAAAAGTTATATACGTTTTAATAATAAAGTTCTTTTTAAACTGAAAACGTCTTTGTACGTTTGAAAATAGATTAATAGAATATTATGGAAACCAATTCTCCACTAACTTTTGTCTAACTTTCGTAAATGACACTTTTTGTTTTTATTTATAAATAGCTTTACAAATTATTCCGAATATCGTTAAGAGGAATAGATTTTCTCAAATCATAGTGGACCTCGCAACAGAGACTTGTAATCATAATTCAATGTTTCTGATAATTCAATCATTTAATATATATATTTTTTTAATTTCATTGAAAATCATATTGAAAAAAATACGTTCGTGTAAGGTATTATGCGTTTAATACTTTATTAATATTCTCAAGTTATAATATATATATACATATACATATCTATTTATATATAACGGTTCATGAATCGTCGGAATTTGGTCGAGGTTATAATGAATGTACGAACACAGTTTAAAATTCTTGAGATTTAACTTAACAAACTTTGCTTATCGTGTCGGAATAATATAAAGATTAAAGTTTAAATTTGGTCGGAAATTTCCGGGTCGTCACAACCCGTATTTTCAATATCGTGACAATAACCCGGGAACCTCTAAACCACCAGGTTTTTCTAAACCAATGTGGAAAACGACGACTCGTATTAGAGGAACATCATATATCCCTATAAGATTAGCAAAAAGAACCAAGTCCGAAGAAGAAGAAACCAGTGATTCAGATTAAAGGGGTGTGAGCATGTTGTGTAATAAATGTATTGTAGTGTGCTTGTACTTTTATGTTCTATGTAAAAATTGCTTGTATTGTTTGTTATTACGAATCTAATCCTTGTCTATTTTACAGTATAAAAACAAAATGGACGTTAAGAGTAGACAATCGAATATTTTAGAAGACCTACCAGAGGATATGATTGAGGAAATATTGTCTAGAGTCGGTCAGAATTCATCAGCACATTTAGTTATGGCGAAATTAACTTGTCAAACATTTGAAAGACTTTCCGGAAATGCCTTAGTTTATAAAAGGCTTTCCTTTGATAGGTGGGGTATATCACATTGGGGAGACCGTAAGTTACGCCGTGTTTTCTTTAAAGCATTAAATGCGGGGAACCCAAATGCAATTTTACGCTACGGGTTAAGAACCTATTTTGACTCAACATATCCCAACATAGGATTTTGTGAATTAGAAAGAGCTTCTAACATGCAACATAAGGAAGCATGTTATGCTTACAGGTTAGTGATGTTCGCTTCTTACCAAAGTGAGAAAAAGAATATCGAATTGCAACTTTTAAATAAAACCTTCCCACAAGTGACGGATTCAGTAGTTGGGGTGAGAAACAAGGTTTTTAGATTATTACGGGGCTGTTGGACATTACGAAACCCTCGTCCTTTTGACGACGTTACAACATGCTGCCTAGCCAATGGTCATAACGGTTATTTTCCATAAGACCAAGGATGGGAAGTCGTCTTAGTAAAACCATAATGCATGACTTGTTTCTGGACTTATGAATTACGTGTCTTTATTTCCTTTGCTGAACAACTTGCATATTAACTAGATTTATCTTCAAAACTGTCGTGTATCATAGTGTACTATATTTCATGTTATATGTAATATAGCGAAGTTGTAAGTTTGAAGAATATTTGTATGTGATATATTATTATAATCAGTTTTTCATATGGAATTGTAGTAGTTGAATTGTATATTAGCTAATAAGTATGAACTTAACGGGTAGGTAGTACCCGAATTTAAACTTATAAAATGCTAATATGAAGAAAAAGCTTTTATAAATGAGTTCATATTATGCTACTAAATACTATTGACTACTCTTAATATTCTGTATGATTAACTCGATTCAGTTGTCTATTTTAAAGGAAATGGCACCGACTACTCAACACACCATGAATATGAACGAAGAGGAATTTCGTACCTTTCTTGCTGCAAACATAGCCGCAGTACAGGCTGCGCTACATACCAACAATAACGCTGAATCTAGCAATACAGCTAACGGCGCAAGAAATCATGTAGGATGCACCTACAAAGAATTCACTGCCTGCAAACCTTTGGAATTTGATGGAATCGAAGGACCAATTGGATTGAAACGGTGGACCGAGAAAGTCGAATCGGTGTTTGCCATAAGTAAGTGTACTGAAGAGGACAAAGTTAAGTACGCTACGCATACCTTCACAGGTACTGCGTTAACGTGGTGGAACACCTATCTTGAACAGGTAGGATAAAATGCTGCTTACGCATTACCGTGGTCGGCATTCAAGCAATTGATGAACGAGCAGTACCGTCCTAGAAACGAAATCAATAAACTCAAGGCAGAACTTAGAGAGTTACAAACACAAGGGTTCGACGTTACCACATATGAACGACGATTCACAAAGTTGTGCCTATTGTGCTCAGGAGCATTCGAAGATGAAGAAGAGAAGATCGACGCGTTTGTAAAAGGGTTACTAGTAAGGATTCAAGAAGATGTAAGTTCACACGAGCCCGCTTCTATACAAAAAGCAAGTCAAATGGCTCATAAACTCATAAATCAGATTGAGGGAAGAATTAAAGAGCAGGCAGCCAAAGAAGCCAACACGAAACAACTCAAGAGGAAGTGGGAGGAAAACGGTGACAAGAGTCACCAGTACAACAACAATAACAATTACAACCACAATCGCAACAACTATCCCAACAACCGCAACAACAATCACAACAATAACCGCAATCCTAACAATAACTACAACAAGTATCCCAACAACAACAATAGCTACAACAACCGTTTCAACAACAAAAACAATCCCAACAACAACCTCAATAACAACAACGGCAACAAAAACCAAAAACAGCCATGTCATAGGTGTGAAGAAAATCACCAGGTGTGCGGATAGAAGCTATATGAGTAGAGAATTTTGTGCTAAATTAAGTTACCCATTGACGCCTTTGGATAGTAAATTTTTACTCGAATTAGCAAATGGTAAATTAATTTCAGCAGATAATATATGTAGGAATCGAGAAATTAAACTGGTTAGCGAAACATTTAAGATTGACTTGATACCAGTAGAGTTAGGGAGTTTTGATGTGATAATCGGTATGGACTGGTTGAAAGAAGTGAAAGCAGAGATCGTTTGTTACAAAAATGCAATTTGCATTATACGAGAAAAAGGAAAACCCTTAATGGTGTATGGAGAAAAGAGCAACGCAAAGTTAAATCTTATTAGTAACCTGAAGGCACAAAAACTAATAAGAAAAGGTTGCTATGCTGTGCTAGCACACGTCGAGAAAGTCAATTCCGAAGAAAAGAACATCAATGATATTCCCGTCGTAAAAGAATTTCCCGATGTATTTCCGAAAGAATTACCGGGACTACCTCCACACCGATCCGTTGAATTTCAAATTGACCTTGTACCGGGAGCTGCACCAATAGCTCGTGCTCCATACAGACTCGCACCTAGTGAAATGAAGGAACTTCAGAGCTAATTACAAGAACTTTTAGAGCATGGTTTCATTAAACCAAGCACATCACCGTGGGGAGCTCCTGTTTTGTTTGTCAAGAAGAAAGATGGTACATTCAGGTTGTGTATCGACTACCGAGAGTTGAACAAACTTACCATCAAGAACCGCTACCCACTACCAAGAATCGACGACTTATTTGATCAACTACAAGGCTCGTATGTTTATTCGAAGATCGATTTACGTTCTGGATATCATCAAATGCGGGTGAAGGAGGATGATATTCCAAAGACTGCTTTTAGGACGCGTTACGGTCATTACGAGTTTATGGTTATGCCATTTGGACTGACTAACGCACCAGCTGTGTTCATGGACCTCATGAACCGAGTGTGTGGGCCATATCTTGACAAGTTTGTCATTGTTTTCATCGATGACATACTTATTTACTCGAAGAATGATCAAGAACACGAAGAACACTTGAGAAAAGTGCTAGAGTTGTTAAGGAAAGAAAAACTGTACGCTAAGTTTTCAAAGTGTGCATTTTGGTTGGAAGAAGTTCAATTCCTCGGTCACGTAGTGAACAAAGAAGGTATTCAGGTGGATCCAGCAAAGATTGAAACCGTTGAAAAGTGAGAAACCCCGAAAACTCCGAAACACATACGCCAGTTTTTAGGACTAGCTGGTTACTACAGAAGGTTCATCCAAGACTTTTCCAGAATAGCAAAACCCTTGACTGCATTAACGCATAAAGGGAAGAAATTTGAATGGAAGGATGAACAAGAGAAAGCATTTCAGTTATTGAAGAAAAAGTTAACTACGGTGTGATGACCCGGGAATTTCCGACCAAATTTAAACTTAAACTCTATATGATTTTGACACGATAAGCAAAGCCTGTCAAATCGAGTCTTACAATTTTTGAACTGTACTCATGTTATCATTAACCTCTGACTATTTCCGACGATTCACGAACAATTATTTGTAAATAAATATGTACAGGTGTATACATATATAAATGTAAATAAATATAATAATTGGAAATAATAAAATTTAATCATTTGGATTAAGAATTGTTATTATTAAACATTGACAGTAAGAATTATTATTTGTTATTATTATTATTATTGTTCTTATACAAAATCGTATAATTAATAGGATGTAATGTTAATACCCAATATAATAAATTTAATTATGAGTTAAACTATAATTATTATAATAATAGTATTAATATTACTTTCAACATAACATAATTATTAATATTATTATGAAAACGGAATACAAGTAATTTGTTATATCTTGTATATCATTAGTAATATTAGATATCATTATTAAGAATTATCAATACTATTATAATTTAATATTATTATTAATAATCTAATACCTTTTATTAACATTTTTGCTATTTTTATCATCATCATTATTAAGACTTATTGTATAAAAATTGATACATATGAGTTGTTACATATTACATAATTAATAATATATAAACATATTGAAATTTACTTACAAGATAAGTGTTCTTACTATTTTCATTATTAACGTAAATACCAGTAATATTAAAATTATTAATTTAATACATAGATATGAGATCGGATATGTGTGATTTGTTATATCAGCACCTTTATTATTGTATCATTATTAATAATAACAATAACATTATTATTGGTATTAATATTATTATCATTAGGATTGGTAATATAAAAATTATTAAAGTTACTATAATTATGATTACTATTAAAAACTTACATATTTTTATCAAAAGTATAATTTCTATCATTATTATTTTGTTACCATTACTATTATTTTTATGGATATCATTATTATTATAAATACTACTTATTAATGTTACTTATAAAATTTATGAATTCATTGACTAAAAACTAGGTAATTTTATCTAAAGATTTTTTTTATATTAAAATTAACATATTATTATGTTTAATGTATTTATAAATTATTAATATCAAATAGGAATTATAAAGATAAATATATATACGCGTATGTTAATATCAAAATTAGTTGTTATCTGTTTCTATCTTACTATTCTGCTCGTGATATCAATATCAAACCTCAACCCTACAAGTAACCGATTCATTAGTGTATTGAGTGAATGATTTGTTTTTAAAAAAAAAAAACTCTCATCTATTTTAATTGATAGGACGAGACAGAAGTAGAAGCAAAAATAGGTTATTATATTTTTCTTTTTCTTCTTTTCTATACGCGGTTCTTTTTTTTTTAATGATCCAATTTTTTTAAATTTCCAAAATTGTGTAAATGTGGTCTTGATAGGAATCATCCACTCAATCTGTCTGTATATTTGCAAGTCTCAATTCGCGACAACGGATTCAAATTCATGAATTCAAGGTTTTTGAAACAAAAGTCAAAGTTTGTGTTCATAGTGAAATTCGTAAATAATTTGATGTTTTGGATTAAATTGAACATACAGAGTGTTTCTATGATAGATTTACAATTTTTTTCGTGTTACAAACTTTAGCTAAAACGACCTTGAATTTAATGTTGATTTTATGATTTTTTTTTGATACCCAGCGTCAAACAATAGAGGGTTGTTCCTTTGTTTTTTTTTTATATTTTGTTTTCTTTCTAAAAAAAAATGATTTGTTACAGTATAGGTGTATATGGATTAGATAATAAATCCTAAACTGGAAGTGTAAATTCGTGGTTGTGGTTTTATTTTGATTTGGATTCGTGTATAGAGATGAAGAAGAAGTTGAGCACAATATAAACTGGGTTTAAATTAAACAGATTCTGGATAATAACAGATGAAACGAATCAGATGGGTGGTCATGGGTGTTAAGGGGTTTGTGAGAGGTCGTGGGTTCGAGTCCCGTCGTGAACTTTCTTTTTAGTGGAAGATTTAAAAGGGTATATCTTTTTATTTCCATTTCTATTATCATTATCATCATTATTATTATTATTATTATTATTATTATTATTATTATTATTATTATTATTATTATTATTATTATTATTATTATTATTATTATTATTATTATTATTATTATTATTATTATTATTATTATTATTATTATTATTATTATTATTATTATTATTATTATTATTATTGTTAGTGTTGTTATTATTGTTATTATTAGTGTTATAAAGATTACTATTAATATTATAACTTGCATAAGTATTAAAATATTACTATCATTATTAGTATTACTAATACGAGTAGCAAATATAAATTATTATTAATACGATTATAATTACAATAATGATATATATTATTATTACTAAAATTAATATCATTACTAATATGTGTGTTATTATTATCAACATGTTTAGGATTATTATTATCATTATTAACGATATCATTATTAGTATTATCATTATTAATAAAGTTATTACTATTAGTAACTCATTTTTAACAAACAAATATTTTCATACAAAATATATTTAGTACATATACTATAACAATATTAATATCTCATATAACTACATATTATCATTATATAGTTAAATATATATTTTTATCATGTATAAACCCTAAAATAGATTGTTATATTAACTATATAAATATATAAACTAAATATATTAAATTTATCTATATCTATATAACATATGAGGTAACAAGTATATTATTAATAATAACATATATAAACTTGTTCGATTACGAATTATTAACCTTATTCGATTATGATTATATGTATTAATAGATATACAAATGATATAGGTTCGTAAATCCGAGGCCAACCCTGCATTGTTCAGTTTGTCTAATGTTGTCATATGTATTTTTACTATAAAATACATTAGGTGAGTTTCATTTGCCTTTTTACCCTTTATATTTTTGGGCTGAGAATACATGCGTAATTTTTATAAATGTTTTACGGAATAGACACAAGTAATCGAAACTACATTCTATGGTTGGATTATCGAATCGAATATCACCCTTTATAGTCTGGTAATCTAAGAATTAGGGAACAGACACCCTAATTGACGCGAACTCTAAAGATAGATCTATCGGGCCCAACAAGCCCCATCCAATGTATCGGATGCTTTAGTACTTCGAAATTTATATCATGTCCGAAGGAGGATCCCGGAATGATGGGGATATTCTTGTATGCATATTGTGAATGTCGGTTACCAGGTGTTCAATCCATATGAATGATATTTTTATCTCTATGCATGGGACGTATGTTTACGAGAAATGGAAATATGAAATCTTGTGGTCTATTAAATTTATGAAATGATCATTTATGTTAAACTAATGAACTCACCAACCTTTTGGTTAACACTTGAAAGCATGTTTATTCTCAGGTATGAAAGAAGTCTTCCGCTGTGCAATTGCTCATTTTAAAGATATTACTTGGAGTCGTTCATGACATATTTCAAAAGACGTTGCATTCGAGTCGTTGAGTTCATCAAGATTATTATTAAGTCAATTATAGTTAGATATATTATAAAATGGTATGCACACTGTCAACTTTCGATGTAATGAAAGATTGTCTTTTCAAAAACGTATGCAATGTTTGTAAAATGTATCATATAGAGGTCAAGTACCTCGCGATGTAATCAACTGTTGTGAATCATTTATAATCGATATGGACTTTGTCCGAATGGATTAGGACGGGTCTTCATAGTTGGTATCAGAGCGGTGGTCGTAGTGAACTAGGTCTTGCATTAGTATGTCTAACTAGTAGTCGTTAGGATGCATTAGTGAGTCTGGACTTCGACCTGGTCTGCATGTCAAAAAATTTTGCTTATCATTTTTTTTTGTCGGAAATCATCTGCTTATCATCCTTAGGAAATTACCTGCTCATTATTCTTAGTCTAGACACGATTTACTGCATTGACTGCATGAATAGTGTATAGACAAAATTCATATCTTAGCGTATCTGACAATTCATATCTTAGCGTATCTGTTACTGTAGACCTTGCCTGATATCTCTCGTAAATTTCTCCGTAATTTAAGGGATCCTGGTATTATATATATCTATGCATACTATGCATTGAGAATACATCCAACTATCAATTGCTGTCACTAAACTTTTCATACCAAAAATATTTTCTGTGATCATGTAAGATGGCCTCTACGAATCGACCACATTCCTCTGACTCCGAAGACAGCGTGACAAGAGCACACCAACCAATCAACTACCGTGATTACTGGAGAAAATGGGGGTGGGTTCGCGACATACTCACCCTATGGAGAAGGGAAGAAGGTACTCCATATCATGAACCGAATCTACCACCTAACCTTGGAGTACTTGACCCGCTCACCGGTGAACCTGTTCGCAACACCGTTTATACCCTTTTTGCCAGAATTTTTCGTCTTGAGACTACCATTAACGGAACTAGAGAAGATATCCGATCTCTACCTCCCACTGATAACCAACCAGGGTTAGTAGAAGAAGTTAAAGAACTCCGAGCTCGAGTGTTAACTTTAGAGAGCACGGTACACAATTTGCAAGCACCGACAGTATCACCAACACCAGTAACATCACTAACCTTAGCACCAACAGCATTAGTACCACCAACCACAACATCCGCATCACCAGCTTCGACATCTCATTCTGTACCTCGAGTATAATCATCGTTCTATGTATCGTTCTATCTATTTTATTTTCGTTCGACATGGCGATTATGTAATCTCTAATGTTTTAGAGATTATATATTCTTGTTCTAATGGTAAATCAAATGAGATTAATATCACATTAACTCATTAAATTCATGATTATATCTGAAGAAAATATATATGTATATATATTTTCACAAAGATTGTAATTAAAAATTCTTTCGTACAAACTGTTAATGGTGAAAATATTTTTAACGGGTAGGTAATACTCGAGGAATATTTAGATTTCACTTTAATAAATTACACTGTACATTCGACGAAGCTGATTCAACAGTCATTTACTATCCTATTTACATTCATCGATATACGAATCCGTTCACCACAGAATAACCATTTTTATTCAATTTCATATTTGAATTTTGACTTCTCAGAATCCAACAAGTGGCATAATGAAGAAAACATTTGACAAAATAAAATTTGTTAGAAACAGACTAATTAACTATGAGAAATTTTGTTAAGAATCCACGCTAACTGTTTTCAGCTAACTGTTCCTAGCTAACTGATTACATTTTATTTATCGCACTTTATTTATCGCAATTTAGTTATCGCAATTTATTTATCGTCATTTAATTTCTATTATTTACTTTACGCATTTAATTTATCGTCATTTAATTTCTGTTATTTATTTTACGCACTTTAAATATCGGGACACGTATACAAGGTTTTGACATATCATATCGACGCATCTATATATATTATTTGGAATCACCATAGACACTCTATATGCAGTAATGATCGAGTTCTCTATACAGGGTTGAGGTTGATTCTATAATAATATATATACTTTGAGTTGTGATCGAGTCTGAGATGAATACGGGTCACGATACGTATTAATTAATTCGAATATTATATATTAAATTATATATGAATTGTTGAATTGCTAACTGTGGACTATCAATCGAGGACTACCAACATTGGACAATTAAAATGAATTAAAATACTGATTATAACATATGAAACTAAACAAATCTTCAAGTTTGCCACTTGATTTCACCCTAAAACCTCATTTGTATCTTGACGATTACAATCTGCGTCCAAACCTTTCGTAATTCTTGAAAACACCTCAATCGAGAGGATGAACCAACCGCATTTTATCTACAGAAGAAAAGATTGATGCATATAACTTTTCACCTAAGAAACTCTCGGCAACTGAGTAAACGTTTAAAACGTAGCTATGCTAATTTCTTAGTGTTATTATTACCCAAAATAACTTTGCAATCCCTTTCCAAATTAGCAAATTTTGTCACAGCTCCAGCAAGTCAACTTTGACTTTTCGTTCGAAACAACCTTATTATAACCTTGATTTATATGTGTACTCTTTTATTGTCACCAGGGAACCTTTCATATTCTACCATATTACCATCAGCGTTTAATCATCTAAAAAGACAATTGTCCTGAAACCACCTCGGATTAATAACCGATGATTCAGATATCATAGCATTAAATGCATAGGAAACAGAAAAATGGTAGATGGTCTAAACGACCAAAAGTTTGATGATAAAGAAATGAGTGTTAGGAACGCTCGATAGAAAATTGGGTATTGAAAAACAGATTGAGCTACCCATGAAGGAGACCAAGGACAAATACAAGGACCAAACCCTATATTCAAAGGATTCAGGTAATTCTGGATCCGTTGAAATCTTTAGAGAATATCATGCTCCGAAGTCATGTTAAAATCTTGCGGAAATGTTAAAATCTTGCGGAAAATTTTTCTTCATCAACCATCGAACTTAGAAATTCCAAAATATCATCATAAATATCTTCAATATTTCTGAAGATATTTTTATAAATATTCTCGTCCGAAATTATATACCTCTTCGTGCTTCCTGTGTATCATTATATTGAAAACATTCAATAGAAAATTTAGTACCGAAAAGCAGATTATGCGAAACTATGAAGAAAGCTGTGGACAAATCACAAAGAATAAGTTTGACTTCAAAGAATCCAAATGATTCAATGTCTGCTAAAGTCTTTAGTAAATATCCTGCTCCTTACTCTAAACCCTTGCAGACAATAGTTTCTATCATCCTCAGATCTTAGATATTTCGAGATATTATCGTATCTTTCATTATAAATATTCTCCATATTTTTGGAGATATTTTTATAACTATTCTTATCTGAAATCATTAATCTCTTCGTGCTATCAGTATTACATCATATAGAAACTGTTAGTTTCTATATTCTGTAAAATTTCGAGCTTAAAATATGAATGTTATTGAAGTAATGTTGGGAACTGATGCATGAGTTAGTATAATATAATGACACTTGATCAACGTGATTATATTACAGTAAGTCATGCTGAGTTTCTAATGGAACGTGATGATTCACAGATCATAACGTCATCATGTACCATGTTACACGACTCTTACGTTCTGTCTAATCAATAAACATATTGTTCTTGATATTCTTATCTTTCCTTGAATTCTGGTAATTTGACAAGTCAAATTGTGCTATTACTATTTCTTTCTTAGGACATTAATGATGTTCATTCTGAAACTTATATCTGCGAATTCTGGACCATTACAAGAGATGCCCAATCGTAAGAAGAAGAAACGAATGGACAAAGCTCCGAAATAGAAATTAGAGTATAAATCGCAGTAAATAGGGGGAGTATTAACTAGGGATGACAATGATTATAAAAAAAAAGAGCAAGGACTTCGAAGTATAAGAGAAAATATAAAGCCCAATGATAACACCGAAATTACAAACTGTGGATATCAGTGCGTATAACAAAATAAAGACACGGGAGGATTATAAATACAATAATCCCTAGAGCATAGTAGAAATAAACAGATTCTTCTGGTGGGAATTGGAAAAAAAGAACGATCATTAAGAATAAGAACAAGGATTAGAACTGGATTAAGCATTTCACAATCTTTTGGGATGAATGAACTAAGAAAGAAAGTATAGGAATGGTGAAAATATTGGAACGGAAGAAGTTTAATTTATAATGGAAATGTCAGACATAGTGATCAAGATAGATCACCGTATTTAATTATAGAGATCGTAATTTCCTTACTCGTCAAAGAACCAAATCTTTTAGATTTTGAAGATCTTCTTTAAATCCCATGAATTCCGGAATTCAACCAAGGCGACGTCAAAAGTCAATACGCACCTTATTTCTAAATTCAACCAATACAACGTTAAAAGTTAAGACGCATCTTATTTTCTAAATACAACCTTGACTCTGTCAAAAGTTAAGATGAATCTTTACTTTCCTATTTCACTCTTTGGTGATAGCTTCATTCGTACTTTTCGAATAATCGAATTATTTTTATCCATATTACTCAATAATGATAAAAATCAATTTATCAGCTTTTATGAGTCATGAAAACATATTTATTGTTAGCCATGACCACCTCACTCAAATTTCGGGACGAAATTTCTTTAACGGGTAGGTACTGTGATGACCCGGGAATTTCCGACCAAATTTAAACTTAAACTTTATATGATTTCGACATGATAAGCAAAGCCTGTCAAATCGAGTCTTAAAATTTTTGAACTGTACTCATGTTATCATTAACCTCTGACTATTTCCGACGATTCACGAACAATTATTTGTAAATAAATATGTACATGTGTATACATATATAAATGTAAATAAATATAATAATTGGAAATAATAAAATTTAATCATTTGGATTAAGAATTGTTATTATTAAGCATTGACAGTAAGAATTATTATTTGTTATTATTATTATTATTATTATTATTATTATTATTGTTCTTATATAAAATCGTATAATTAATAGGATGTAATGTTAATACCCAATATAATAAATTTAATTATGAGTTAAACTATAATTATTATAATAATAATAATAGTATTAATATTACTTTCAATATAACATAATTATTAATATTATTATGAAAACGGAATACAAGTAATTTGTTATATCTTGTATATCATTAGTAATATTAGATATCATTATTAAGAATTATCAGTACTATTATAATTTAATATTATTATTAATAATCTAATACCTTTTATTAACATTTTTGCTATTTTTATCATCATCATTATTAAGACTTATTGTATAAAAATTGATACATATGAGTTGTTACATATTACATAATTAATAATATATAAACATATTGAAATTTACTTACAAGATAAGTGTTCTTACTATTTTCATTATTAACGTAAATACCAGTAATATTAAAATTATTAATTTAATACATAGATATGAGATCGGATATGTGTGATTTGTTATATCAGCACCTTTATTATTGTATCATTATTAATAATAACAATAACATTATTATTGGTATTAATATTATTATCATTAGGATTGGTAATATAAAAATTAATAAAGTTACTATAATTATGATTACTATTAAAAACTTACATATTTTTATCAAAAGTATAATTTCTATCATTATTATTTTGTTACCATTACTATTATTTTTATGGATATCATTATTATTATAAATACTACTTATTAATGTTACTTATAAAATTTATGAATTCATTGACTAAAAACTAGGTAATTTTATCTAAAGATTTTTTTATTTATTAAAATTAACATATTATTATGTTTAATGTATTTATAAATTATTAATATTAAATAGGAATTATAAAGATAAATATATATACGCGTATGTTAATATCAAAATCAGTTGTTATCTGTTTCTATCTTACTATTCTGCTCGTGATATCAATATCAAACCTCAACCCTACAAGTAACCGATTTATTAATGTATTGAGTGAATGATTTGTTTTTTTTTAAAAAAAAACTCTCATCTGTTTTAATAGATAGGACGAGACAGAAGTAGAAGCAAAAACAGGTTATTATATTTTTCTTTTTCTTCTTTTCTATACGCGGTTCTTTTTTTTTAATGATCCAATTTTGTTAAATTTCCAAAATTGTGTAAATGTGGTCTTGATAGGAATCATCCACTCAATCTGTCTGTATATTTTCAAGTCTCAATTCGCGACAACGGATTCAAATTCATGAAGTCAAGGTTTTTGAAACAAAAGTCAAAGTTTATGTTCATAGTGAAATTCGTAAATAATTTGATGTTTTGGATTAAATTGAACATACAGAGTGTTTCTATGATAGAATTACAATTTTTTTCGTGTTACAAACTTTAGCTAAAACGACCTTGAATTTAATGTTGATTTTATGATTTTTTTTATACCCAGCGTTGAACAATAGAGGGTTGTTCCTTTGTTTTTTTTTTTTATTTTGTTTTCTTTCTAAAAAAAAAACGATTTGTCATGTGATGACCCGGGAATTTCCGACCAAATTTAAACTTAATCCTTATATGTTTCCGACATGATAAGCAAAGTTTGTAATGTTGAGTTTCAAAAATTTTGAACTGTTTCATATATTCATTTGACCTTCGACTGTTCTCGACGATTCATGAACAACTAATTGTAAATAGACACATATATAGTTAAATATATATATATATATATATTTTAATTTAGAATATAATTTAAAATAGAATATGATTTAACTGTTAGAAATAAAATTATGATTTTAGTCATTATTATAATTGTTATTATTATTTTTAAAAATTATTATTACCATATTCATTACAAATTGTTATTATTATTATAGTTATCATAAAAATAATACAATTTATTGTTATTAACATTAATAATATCATTATTAATATTAATATTAGTAATTATTATTATCAATAATATTAATATGTAAAAGGCAAATAACGGAATTTTTTTTCCTCTACTGCTAGTAATTGAGTTCTGTCTGTTTTTGTCCATGTCAATCAACCAAATTGAATCAATTACCAATTAAATTCCATTACATCTCACAAGTGGGTTTAGTTATTTATTTATCTTTTTGTCCGAATTGGAAACCGTCGGTAGGAAGAAACCAACACTTTTCCTTTTCCTCTTGTTTTATTCGACCCAAATTCTAAAACCAATCACCCACAAGAAAATATTCTGATATCTATGCTCGGTATTATTATTATATTTGGCATTATACTATTTTCACACTCAAGTCACGGATCAATTTAACATTTCAAATGACAACTATTATATTTTTGTTCTTTCACACTTTACAGTTGTAAACATATATATAATATAGAAGTCTGTCTCTATTAATTAATTCATCCACAAATAGATACCCCATTTGGTTTCTTTAATTATTCTTTGTAGAAAAGATTGATACTTTTTCCCCAACATTATATCACAGTAGCAAAGCAAGGACAAGAATAAAAAGAAGAAGAAAACAAAACTTGATGGCTGTGTTTGTATTTGATATCTACTTTTCCTTTTAAGTCAAACAATAATATTCATATTACACATTCACACTGTTATGTTATGTATATATATATTTATATATATATCTATCCTATATCTTTTAGTCCATAAGGACTCTTATATGAAAACTACTTAGACTGCCCTTTGCTTATACTCTTGTGTCGATCAACAGACCCACAAACACCCTTAGGTAACTACTATCGGTTATTTTTACTACTCGTCTTATGTATAGTAGCGTTTGTTCCTCTTAATCGAACGAGCCAAGTCCTCCAACACAAACTCTATTTTGCCTGCAAACTGCTGCAATTACTATCTAATAAGCTGCTATTCCCTTCCTGTTATTGAGCCATTTTCATCACCCAAATCATTAAACTTCAAGCTACCACTGCCCGTTACCATCTCTTACGATTTGATAAACCTGTTGCACAAACAATAACATTAACGCAAACACAACACATATAATAATTAGTCACTATTATTATTAATTCTAGATTGATTACCATTCACATATATACTTTTCCATCTTGTTCTTCTGCTACTTATTTGATCAATACCAAAGTTAAATCATTGTTGCTTTGTTTTCACTACTGTCCAGAACCACCAGACCCAACATCATTCATCACCACACTTGCATTTTTTTCTTCTCATTCAATCAATATCCACAAAACAACCCATCCTATTACTTTTGGTTCTATGTCCAGAAACTAAGTAACAAACCCACCATCTTTCTGTTGAGACTACAACTGGTTCACAGCTGCCGCTGTTACACATTTTCTATAATCAAGCTCAAGCTGTCATCATCAATAACCATAAGACCTGCAAACTCTATAGAACTAATACTAATTCTATGCCTCCTGTTCCTGCTACTGCACATCGAAAATTAGCTTCTACTCTATCTATATTTTGGTTCACAATCAACCCTACAAACCTTAAAACCCTTCGATCAAACCACCCCTTTTCTATAACCTGCTACACTACTATTTGTGTTTGATCCATTTAAACAAGTACAACAAATAAATCGAGAGATTAAAGAAATTAATTGAATATCAAAAAAAAAAAATCGATTACCTACTGAATCGATTGATGGATCGAATAACTGCTAGTAGATCAATTGATTTTATTGCTGCTCTAATTGATCTGCTCCTGCTCCTATCCTGTAAACAAACATCATCAAAGATAATATATTTTTTTCCGATTATTATTGTTTCGATCACCTACATCTTATATTCCGTTCACCTGCTACTATAGATCGTCGTATTCATCTGCTATTATTGTTCCTTGTTCGAACCCCATCTCTTGGTTGCTGTTTCTGCCTCTGTCCGATTAATCAACAACCCTAACCATTTATCCCCTTTTTAAACTGCATTTGTTAAATGGATCCCCATTACTTGATACGTGGGCTGTTTATTTGTTTATTAATTGGGCCGAGATCCAAACTGCTGTTGGGCCGATAGAGTTGATTGTGATGAAGATGAAAAAGGAAAACTGAAACGGATTATATAAAATCGGTATAGAAATTAAAACAGAAACGATAGAGTAGAAGGATGGTTAGACGTGTTGTGGGTTAAGCGAGAGGTCATGGGTTCGAGCCCCATCAGTGGCGTATTTTTTTTGGCTTTTCTTCAAAGGTTGAAATCCTTTTTATTATTATTATTATTATTATTATTATTATTATTATTATTATTATTATTATTATTATTATTATTATTATTATTATTATTAGAATTATCCTTATTTTTATTATTATCATTAATATTATCATTATGATTATTAATATAATTAGCATTATTAGTATCATTATTATTATTATTATTATTATTATTATCATTTTTATTATTACTAGTATCATTATTATTTTCATAAAAACTATATGATTATTATTATCAATATTACTATTGAATTATTATTATTAATACTATAAAAGTTAAGTATATAAAAATATACTTAATAAAACTATATTTATACTTTATAAATTTTTTTTATATAAAATAAATATATTTAAATTAATAATGAAACACATAAATTATTAAGATAACAATTATAACACTAATAATAATATATATAAATTTGTTCGATTACAATTTATATGTATTAATATTAATATATATATAAATGATATAGGTTCGTGAATCCGAGGTTAACCCTACACTTGTTCAATATCGTCATATGTATTTTTACTACAAAATACAGTATGGTGAGTTTTCATTACTCCCTTTTTATATATATTTTTGGGACTGAGAATACATGCGCTGCTTTTATAAATGTTTTACGATATAGACACAAGTAATCGAAACTATATTCTATGGTTGAATTATTGAAGTCGAATATGCCCCTTTTTATTAAGTCTGGTAATCTAAGAATTAGGGAACAGACACCCTAATTGACGCGAACTCTAAAGATAGATCTATCGGGCCCAACAAGCCCCATCCAAAGTACCGGATGCTTTAATACTTCAAAATTTATATCATGTCCGAAGGAGGATCCCGGAATGATAGGGTATATTCTTATATGCATATTGTGAATGTCGGTTACAAGGTGTTCAATCCATATGAATGATTATTTCTGTCTCTATGCATGGGACGTTTATTTATGAGAACTGAAAATGAAAATCTTGTGGTCTATTAAAATGATGGAAATGATTATTTATGTTAAACTAATGAACTCACCAACCTTTTGGTTGACACTTTAAAGCATGTTTATTCTCAGGTACAAAAGAAATCTTCCGCTGTGCATTTGCTCATTTTATAGATATTACTTGGAGTCATTCATGGCATATTTCAAAAGACGTTGCATTCGAGTCGTCGAGTTCAACAAGATTATTATTAAGTCAATTATAGTTGGATATATTATGAAATGGTATGCATGTCTGTCAACTTTCGATGTAATGAAAGATTTTCTTTTCAAAAGCGAATGCAATGTTTGTAAAATGTATCATATAGAGGTCAAGTACCTCGTGATGTAATCAACTGTTGTGAATCGTTTATAATCGATATGGACTTCGTCCGGATGGATTAGGATGGGTCATTTCAGTTGGTATCAGAGCCGTGGTCTTAGCGAACCAGGTCATGCATTAGTGTGTCTAACCAGTAGTTGTTAGGATGCATTAGTGAGTCTGGACTTCGACCTAGTAGTTGTTAGGTTATATTAATGAGTCTGGACTTGTACCTGGTCTGCATGTCAGAAGTTTTGCTTATCATTTCTTGTCGAAAATTATCTGCTTATCATCCTAGTCTAGACACGTCTTACTGCATTGATTGCATGAATAGTGTATAGACAAAATTCATATTTTAGCGTATCCGCTAATTCATATCTTAGCATATCTATTACTGTAAACTCTGTCTGACATACTCCGTATATTCCTCCGTAACTTATGGGATTTTAGTACTATATATGCATATGTAACTTATGTATTGCAGGGTACTAATCTACATTCTATAATCTGATTCTTATCAAAAATCCTTCAGCTGATCGTACGAGATGAATCCCTCAACCAGTTCGAGTCCCTCAGGTTCCGATAGCTATTCCGATAGTTATTCCGACCGCTATTCCGATATGGATTTCCACTCGAACTCCGAAAGCAGTATAGCCAGAATGAATCAACCAATCAGCCATCCTCAATTCATCTGATGGGTTCATAGTCGACTTAATCCATGGAGACGCGAAGAAGGTGATCCTTTCCATCAACCAAACTCACCTCTTGGTAAAGAACCTGAAGCACTTATCGGCGAACCTGTCCGAAACACCATTTTCACACTCATTCCCAGGATACCACGCAATGATATTATGATATGAAAAATTCTAAAACTTTATTCATTCGCTCGTTCCTACCGACAATCATTCTGGAGTAATAAGTCAACGAGCTTCAAGCCCGAGTTGTAGCCTTGGAAAATATGGTGCAAAACGTACCAGCTTCAGCAAACTTCACCGGCACCAGTAGTACCATCAATAACAGCATCAGTACCATCAACAATCCATGCCTCATTATCACCATCCCTATCTCGAGTATAATCATTGTTCTACATCAATTATCTTCGTTCAGTATGGCGATTACGTAATCTCTAATGTTTTAGAGATTATAATTTTTTGTTCTAACAATAAATCAAATGAGATTAATATCACATTAACTCATTAAATCCATGATTACATCTGAAGAAAATATATATGTATATATGTTTTCATAAAGATTGTAATTAAGAATTCTTTCGTACAAAGTGTTAATTGTGAAAATATTTTAACGGGTAGGTAATACCCGAGGAATATTTAGATTTCATATTAATAAGTTACATTGTACATTCTTCGAAGCTGATTCAACAGTCGTTTACTATCCTACTTACATCCACCGATATACAAATCCGTTCACCACAGAATAACCATATTCATCCAATTTCATATTTGGATTTTGATTTAACAGAATTCAACAAGTGGCATAATGAAGAAAACATTTGACAAAATAAAATTTGTTAGAAACAAACAAATTAACTACGTGGAATTTTGTTAAGAATCCACGCTAACTATTCCTAGCTAACTGATTACATTTTATTTATCACAGTTTATTTATCGCAATTTAATTATCGCAATTTTATTTATCGTCATTTAATTTCTGTTATTTACTTTACGCATTTAATTTATAGTCATTTAAATTCTGTTATTTATTTTACGCACTTTAAATATCGGGACACGTATACAAGGTTTTGACATATCATATCGACGCATCTATATATATTATTTGGAATCACCATAGACACTCTATGTGCAGTAATGATCGAGTTCTCTATACATAGTTGAGGTTGATTCTCAAATAATATATATAATTTGAGTTGTGATCGAGTCTGAGACCTGTACACGGGTCACGATATGTATTAATTAATTTGAATATTATGTATTAAATTATTTAATTGCTAACTGTAGACTATCAACAAAGAACTATCAACATTGGACAGTTAAAAATGAATTAAAATATTGATTATAACATATGAAACTAAACAATTCTTCAAGTTTGCCACTTGAATTCATCCTAAACCTCAATTGTATCTTGACGATTACAATCTGCGTTCAAACCTTTCGTGATTCTTGAAAACACCTCAATCGAGAGGATGAATCAACCGCACTCCATCTACGTAAGAAGAGATTAATGCATATAGTTATTCACTTGAAAACTCTCGGAACCTGAGTAAAAGTTTAACACGTAGTCGCGTTAGATCCTTTGGCATTTATTAGCAAAAATAATTTTGCGATCCCTTTTCAAAGTAGCCAATTTTGTCACAGCTCCAGCAAGTCAACTTCGAATTTTCATTCGAAGTAGCCTTACTATAATCCTGATATATATACGATTACCCTTTTGATACCGGAGAATTCTTTTATATTCCACCATATTACCAGCAAAAGTACCAGCAACCTCGTTGCTTTTTGGCTTAGATCTCTCTGACAAATCATTATAATTATTCATTGAAACCCTATCATATACTCATCCGTATCTTGTAATGAGAACTGCCATACCAATTACCGGGAATCAACAATCAGTACTTTGAAAACTCACATCATATCTACATCAACAGTTATATGTAAGACATTTATCTCTTAGAATTATGATCTCTCATTCTGAAATTCTAAAAAGCACTCAGTCACAAATCAATACTATGAATGTTGAAAAAGTTGAATGAAGCAACAGAAACCATAGACAACCGTAAACAACCTTAATCATCGAAAGTTTGATGATAAAGAATAGTATGTTGAAAAAGCTCAGAAAGTTGGAACTGGAAAACGGATTGAGCTAACCACGAAGGAGACCAAGGACAAATACAAGGACCAAACCTTATATTCAAAGAATCCAGGTAATTCTGAGTCCGATGAAATCTTTAGAGAATATCTTACTCAGAAGTCATGTTAAAATCTTGCGGAAAATCTTTCTCCATCAACCATCGAACTTAGAAATTCCAAAATATCATCATCAATATCTTCGATATTTCTGAGGATATTTTCAAAAATATTCTCGTCCGAAATTATATACCTCTTCGTGCTTCCTGTGTATCATTATATTGGAAACAATCAAGAGAAAATTTAGTACCGAAAAGCAGATTATGCGAAACTATGAAGAAAGCCGTGGACAAATCACAAAGAATAAGTTTGACTTCAAAGAATCTAAATGATTCAATGTCTGCTGAAGTCTTTAGCGAATATCTTGCTCGTTACTCTAAACCCTTGCAGATAATAGTTTCTATCATCCTCCGATCTTAGATATTCCGAGATATTATCGTATCTTTCATTATAAATATCCTCCATATTTCTGGAGATATTTTTATAACTATTCTTATCTGAAATCATTAATCTCTTCGTGCTATCAGTAGTACATCATATAGAAACTGTTAGTTTCTATATTTTGTAAACTTTCGAGCTTAAAATATGAATGTTATTGAAGTAATATTGGGAACTGATGCATGAGTTAGTATAATATAATGACACTTGATCAACGTGATTATATTACAGTAAGTCATGCTGAATTTCTAAATAGAACATGATGATTCATAGATTATAACATCATCATGTGTCATGTTACATAACTCTTTCATTCTGATTAACTTTTGAACATATCAAGAAAATATATTCTTGATAGTCCTATTCTCAGTGATTCTGGTAATTTGACAAATCAAATCATGCTATTACGTTCTTTCTTGTTTAGAACATTAAGCTCATTCGAAACTCCACACCTATGAATTCTGGACCGTTACTTGCAAAAAGAAAACAAAAGCATGAAGCTCCGAAATAGAAAGGGAGTATAAGTCGCAGTAAATAAGAGAGCGCATTAACTGTGGATGACAATAATTATAGGAGACAGAAGCAGGGACATTGAAATATAAGGGAATATATAAAACTCAATAACAACACAGAAGTTACAAACCGTGGATATTAATACGAATAGCAATATAAAGACACGGTATAATTAAGAATAGTATCCCCCAAGGCAATATTAGAAGTAAACAGATTTTCGGGTGGAAGATTGAAAAGAAAGATGACAGATACATAGATAGGAAAATATCAAGAATCAGAACTGGATGGAGCATTTCCACAATATTTCAGAAGTAGGAATAGAGGAAGAAAGTATAGGAATGGTGAAAGTAATGGAACGGAAGAAGTTCATTTATAGTGAAAATACCAGACAAAGAAATCAAGACAGATTTTCGCATTAATTATAGAGATCTTAATTTCCTTACTCGCCGAAGAATCAAATCTTTTAGATTTCGAAGATTTTCTTCAATTTCCTTGAATTCCGGAATTCAACCTAGACAACGTCAAAAGTTAAGACGCACCTAAATTTCTAAATTCAACCCTGACTCTGTCAAAATTTAAGACGAATCTTTACTTTTCCTATTTCAATCTTTTGCGATAGCTTCATTCATACGCTTCAAGTAATCGAAACATTTTATCTAAATTGCTCACTAATGATAAAACTCAAATTTATAACTCGTATGCATCATGAAAACATACTTATTGTCAGCCATGATGATCCCACTCAAACTTCGGGACGAAATTTCTTTAACGGGTAGGTACTGTGATGACCCGGAAATTTCCGACCAAATTTAAACTTAATCCTTATATGTTTCCGACACGATAAGCAAAGTTTGTAATGTTGAGTTTCAAAAATTTTGAACTGTTTCATATATTCATTTGACCCTCGACTGTTCTCGACGATTCACGAACAACTAATTGTAAATAGACACATATATAGTTAAATATATATATATATATATATATATATATATATATATATATATATATATATATTTATTTATTTATTTTTAATTTAGAATATAATTTAAAATAGAATATGATTTAACTGTTAGAAATAAAATTATGATTTTATCATTATTATAATTGTTATTATTATTTTTAAAAATTATTATTACCATATTCATTACAAATTATTATTATTATTATTATAGTTATCATAAAAATAATACAATTTATTGTTATTAACATTAATAATATCATTATTAATATTAATATTAGTAATTATTATTATCAATAATTATTATCAATAATATTAATATGTAAAAGGCAAATAACGGAATTTGTTTTTCCTCTACTGCTAGTAATTGAGTTCTGTCTGTTTTTGTCCATGTCAATCAACCAAATTGAATCAATTACCAATTAAATTCCATTACATCTCACAAGTGGGTTTAGTTATTTATTTATCTTTTTGTCCGAATTGGAAACCGTCGGTAGGAAGAAACCAACACTTTTCCTTTTCCTCTTGTTTTATTCGACCCAAATTCTAAAACCAATCACCCACAAGAAAATATTCAGATATCTATGCTCGGTATTATTATTATATTTGGCATTATACTATTTTCACACTCAAGTTACGGATCAATTTAACATTTCAAATGGCAACTATTATATTTTCGTTCTTTCACACTTTACAGTTGTAAACATATATATAATATAGAAGTCTGTCTCTATCAATTAATTCATCCACAAATAGATACCCCATTTGGTTTCTTTAATTATTCTTTGTAGAAAAGATTGATACTTTTTCCCCAACATTATATCACAGTAGCAAAGCAAGGACAAGAATAAAAAGAAGAAGAAAACAAAACTTGATGGCTGTGTTTGTATTTGATATCTACTTTTCCTTTTAAGTCAAACAATAATATTCATATTACACATTCACACTGTTACGTTATGTATATATATATTTATATATATCTATCCTATATCTTTTAGTCCACAAGGACTCTTATATGAAAACTACTTGGACTGCCCTTTGCTTCTACTCTTGTGTCGATCAACAGACCCACAAACACCCTTAGGTAACTACTATCGGTTATTTTTACTACTCGACTTATGTATAGTAGCGTTTGTTCCTCTTAATCGAACGAGCCAAGTCCTCCAACACAAACTCTATTTTGCCTGCAAACTGCTGCAATTACTATCTAATAAGCTGCTATTCCCTTTGATAAGGCTAAAAAGGAACATATATTTCATAGCAAAATCCCCCAAGAAAGACAAGATTTTAGTTGCAATTGTTCCATTTTCAAGTAATATTCGTTTATTTTAAATAAGTGCGAAGACAAAAGGCGAAAACGAAGATTTGAAGACAAAAAGGTCCAAAATGCTCAAATGTACAAGATACAATTAAAAAGGTTCAAATTATTGATGAGGAACGTCTAAAAATGACAAGAGTACAAGTTACAAAACGCAAAGTACACAATATAAAATTGTACGAAAGGACGTTCGAAAATCCGGAACCGAGGCATGAACCAACTTTCAGCGCTCGACGCAACGGTGTAAAAATTACGAATCAACTATGCACAAGAATAAAATATAATATTTAAATAATTCATAATAAGAATAATATTAAATAATAAAAAGTTGTTAATTGAGCATAGTTCAGGGGTCGTAAATGAAAATTCAATTTCTAATTTCGCCTATAAAAGGCTATGTAACGATCAAATGAAAAGAGAACTTTTTTGATCCTTTTTTTTTTTATATATATATCGATCAAATATCTATATCAATTATCAATATCTATATTCTATATCTCTATCATAATGTTAACTTAATAAGATATAACAATAATCTTAATTTTAATTTTAAATTATGATAATAATAAGATTTATGATAGAGATCGTTTGAGTGTGTAAGTCGAAATTCTGTCCGTGTAACGCTACGCTATTTTTAATCATTGTAAGTTATGTTCAACCTTTTTACATTAATGTCTCGTAGCTAAGTTATTATTATGCTTATTTGAGCCGAAGTAATCGTGATGTTGGGCTAAAATATTAAGACGGGGTTATTGAACTTTGCACCATAATTAAGGTTTGGGCAAAAGACCGACACTTGTGGAAATTGGACTATTGACTATTAATAGATGGGGGGTATTGTCTAATTGAGTGACAACTCATTGGAGTCTGTCGAACCTATCTTCAAATTAATTAACCTAATAATTAATAATGATTATGGTTGTCCTATTTAGTGACGTTCATATGGAATCTGTTATAATCATTTAATTAATCAATTGGGTTGGGTAATTGATTATTCATTCTGATCAAGTGAATGAATTAATATTCATAAACTAATTAAAACAGGGGTGGATTACATACAGTGATAACTGGTGTAATTGTTGACAGAAGTGATAACTGCGTCACAGTTTAAATCCTTAATCAGTTGGAATATTTGACTTCGGGTATAAGGGTAATTTGACGAGGATACTCGCACTTTATATTTATGACCGATGGACTATTATGGACAAAAACCAGATAGATGTATCAAATAAACCAGGACAAAGGACAATTAACCCATGGTAATAAATTAAAATCAACACGTCAAACATCATGATTACGGAAGTTTAAATAAGCATAATTCTTTTATTATATTTCTCATCGTATCTTTATTTACTGTCATTTTATTACTCGCAATTTTATTTACTGTCATTTTATTTATTGTCATTATTTTACGCACTTTAATTATCGTCATTTATCTTTACGCTTAAAATATAGAATCGACAAACCGGTCATTAAACGGTAAAACCCCCCTTTTATAATAATATTACTACTTATATAATTATATATATTTTGTATAAATATAGTTAAAAATATAGTAAGTATCACCAGCTCCCTGTGGAACGAACCGGACTTACTAAAAACTACACTACTCTACGATTAGGTACACTGCCTATAGTGTTGTAGCAAGGTTTAGGTATATCCCATCCGTAAATTAATAAAACTTGTGTCATATTTTGTAGTATTTTGTATTAAAAATAATACTATTTCGTACCCTCACGCTACATCATCACCCTTCCTGTTATTGAGCCCTTTTCATCACCCAAATCATTAAACTTCAAGCTACCACTGCCCGTTACCATCTCTTACGATTTGATAAACCTGTTGCACAAACAATAACATTAACGCAAACACAACACATATAATAATTAGTCACTATTATTATTAATTCTAGATTGATTACCATTCATACATATACTTTTCCTTCTTGTTCTTCTGCTACTTATTTGATCAACACCAAAGTTAAATCATTGTTGCTTTGTTTTCACTACTGTCCAGAACCACCAGACCCAACATCATTCATCACCACACTTACATTTTTTTTCTTCTCATTCAATCAATATCCACAAAACAACCCATCCTATTACTTTTGGTTCTATGTCCAGAAACTAAGTAACAAACCCACCATCTTTCTGTTGAGACTACAACTGGTTCACAGCTGCCGCTATTACACATTTTCTATAATCAAGCTCAAGCTATCATCATCAATAACCATAAGACCTGCAAACTCTATAGAACTAATACTAATTCTATGCCTCCTGTTCCTGCTACTGCACATCGAAAATCAGCTTCTACTCTATCTATATTTTGGTTCACAATCAACCCTACAAACCTTAAAACCCTTCGATCAAACCACCCCTTTTCTATAACCTGCTACACTACTATTCGTGTTTGATCCATTTAAACAAGTACATCAAATAAGTCGAGAGATTAAAGAAATTAATTGAATATAAAAAAAATCGATTACCTACTGAATCGATTGATGGACCGAATACCTGCTAGTAGATCAATTGATTTTATTGTTGCTCTAATTGATCTGCTCCTGCTCCTATCCTGTAAACAAACATCATCAAAGATAATTATATTTTTTTCGATTATTATTGTTCCGATCACCCGCATCTTATATTTTGTTCACCTGCTACTATAGATCGTCGTATTCATCTGCTATTAATGTTCCTTGTTCGAACCCCATCTCTTGGTTGCTGTTTCTACCTCTATCCGATTAATCAACAACCCTAACCATTTATCCCCTTTTTAAACTGCATTTGTTAAATGGATCCCCATTACTTGATACATGGGCTGTTTATTTTTTTATTAATTGGGCCGAGATCCAAACTGCTGTTGGGCCGATAGAGTTGATTGTGATGAAGATGAAAAAGGAAAACTGAAACGGATTATATAAAATCGGTATAGAAATTAAAACAGAAACGATAGAGTAGAAGGATGGTTAGACGTGTTGTGTGTTAAGCGAGAGGTCATGGGTTCGAGCCCCATCAGTGGCGTATTTTTTTTTGGCTTTTCTTCAAAGGTTGAAATCCTTCTTTTATTATTATTATTATTATTATTATTATTATTATTATTATTATTATTATTATTATTATTATTATTATTATTATTATTATTATTATTATTATTATTAGAATTATCATTATTTTTATTATTATCATTAATATTATCATTATGATTATTAATATAATTAGCATTATTAGTATCATCATTATTATTATTATTATCATTTTTATTATTACTAGTATCATTATTATTTTCATAAAAACTATATGATTATTATTATCAATATTACTATTGAATTATTATTATTAATACTATAAAAGTTAAGTATATAAAAATATACTTAATAAAACTATATTTATACTTTATAAATTTTTTTTATATAAAATAAATATATTTAAATTAATAATGAAACACATAAATTATTAAGATAACAATTATAACACTAATAATAATATATATAAATTTGTTCGATTACAATTTATATGTATTAATATTAATATATATATAAATGATATAGGTTCGTGAATCCGAGGTCAACCCTACACTTGTTCAATGTCGTCATATGTATTTTTACTACAAAATACAGTATGGTGAGTTTTCATTACTCCCTTTTTATATATATTTTTGGGACTGAGAATACATGCGCTGCTTTTATAAATGTTTTACGATATAGACACAAGTAATCGAAACACATTCTATGGTTGAATTATTGAAGTCGAATATGCCCCTTTTTATTAAGTCTGGTAATCTAAGAATTAGGGAACAGACACCCTAATTGACGCGAACTCTAAAGATAGATCTATCGGGCCCAACAAGCCCCATCCAAAGTACCGGATGCTTTAGTACTTCAAAATTTATATCATGTCCGAAGGAGGATCTCGGAATGATAGGGGATATTCTTATATGCATATTGTGAATGTCAGTTACCAGGTGTTCAATCCATATGAATGATTATTTCTGTCTCTATGCATGGGACGTTTATTTATGAGAACTGAAAATGAAAATCTTGTGGTCTATTAAAATGATGGAAATGATTATTTATGTTAAACTAATGAACTCACCAACCTTTTGGTTGACACTTTAAAGCATGTTTATTCTCAGGTACAAAAGAAATCTTCCGCTGTGCATTTGCTCATTTTATAGATACTACTTGGAGTCATTCATGGCATATTTCAAAAGACGTTGCATTCGAGTCGTCGAGTTCAACAAGATTATTATTAAGTCAATTATAGTTGGATATATTATGAAATGGTATGCATGTCTGTCAACTTTCGATGTAATGAAAGATTTTCTTTTCAAAAGCGAATGCAATGTTTGTAAAATGTATCATATAGAGGTCAAGTACCTCGTGATGTAATCAACTGTTGTGAATCATTTATAATCGATATGGACTTCGTCCGGATGGATTAGGACGGGTCATTTCATGTCACAGTATAGGTGTATATGGATTAGATAATAAATCCTAAACTGGAAGTGTAAATTCGTGGTTGTGGTTTTATTTTGATTTGGATTCGTGTATAGAGAAGAAGAAGAAGCTGAGCACAATATAAACTGGGTTTAAATTAAACAGATTCTGGATAATAACAGATGAAACGAATCAGATGGGTAGTCATGGGTGTTAAGGGGTTTGCGAGAGGTCGTAGGTTCGAGTCCCGTCGTGAACTTTCTTTTTAGTGGAAGATTTAAAAGGGTATATCTTTTTATTTCCATTTCTATTATCATTATCATAATTATTATTATTATTATTAATATTATTATTATTATTATTATTATTATTATTATTATTATTATTATTATTATTATTATTATTATTATTATTATTATTATTATTATTATTATTATTATTATTGTTGTTAGTGTTGTTATTATTGTTATTATTAGTGTTATAAGGATTACTATTAATATTATAACTTGCATAAGTATTAAAATATTACTATCATTATTAGTATTACTAATACGAGTAGCAAATATAAATTATTATTAATACGATTATAATTACAATAATGATATATATTATTATTACTAAAATTAATATCATTACTAATATGTGTGTTATTATTATCAACATGTTTAGGATTATTATTATCATTATTAACGGTATCATTATTAGTATTATCATTATTAATAAAGTTATTACTATTAGTAACTCATTTTTAACAAACAAATATTTTCATACAAAATATATTTAGTACATATACTATAACTGTTGGTCCCTTAATAACAACAGGAGTATTGTAGAGGGGGGGGGGGGGGGGGGGGGGTGAATACAATTACTTGGGAGCATCAGGTTTTTCAACAAGAGAAGGGGTTATTTTGAAGAATCCATTAATGTTACATTTGATGAAACTGCTCCTTCTTCTTCTTCTGATCATGAAGATGAAGTGCTACTGTTTGAAGAGCCTACTCAGCCAGCTCTAGATGATGAAGAACCAGCAGCACAACCCTCGCCTATTCATGCTGCTGGGTTCTCTGATGATGAGATGAAACATTCTGTTCCATCTGTGTCTAAACCAGGTGGACCTACTGGCTCTACTGAAGTCTTACAACTTGAGCATAGGTCTACTGGTTCTGAAGGATCACAAGCTGATACTGGTTACACTAATAATGAACAGCTGTCTCCAACTGCTGTTCATACTTCTGAACCAGCTGATGATCAAGATGATGTGTGTTCCACGACAAGCTCACCTGTTCATAATACTAGATGGACAAAAGAGCATCCTATCGAGCAAGTTATTGGTAATCTGGCTAGTGGTGTTAAAATCAGACGACATGCAACCAGCAATTTTTGTATGCATGTAAACTTTGTGTCTACCATTGAACCTACATGTCCTGATGAAGCTATTAAAGATCCAAGCTGGGCAGGAGCTATGCAAGAAGAAATCTCCCAGTTTGATAGGAATAAGGTTTGGACATTGGTACCTAAACCTGATGATGAAACTAAGAAAATCATTGGTACCAAGTGGGTTTTCAAAAACAAGATGGATGAAGATGGGATTGTGATCAGAAACAAAGCTAGATTGGTAGCTCAAGGTTTCAAATAGGAAGAAGGATTGGATTATGGAGAGACTTATGCTCCAGTGGCTAGGATGGAAGCTATCAGACTGTTCTTGGCGTATGCTGCTAAGATGAACTTTAGGGTATTCTAGATGGATGTTAAATCTGCATTTCTAAATGGGAAGCTGCAAGAAGAAGTTTATGTCAAACAGCCTCCTGGTTTTGTAAGCAGTAAATATCCAGACCATGTCTACAAGTTAGACAAAGCTCTTTATGGCCTCAAACAGGCTCCAAGAGCATGGTATGAGACACTTCATGTGTATCTCACTGGTATAGGCTTTAAAGTTGGAACAATTGACACCACTCTGTTCTCAAAAGAGACAGATGGTGATCTCTTGCTGGTACAGATATATGTGGATGATATTATTTATGGATCTAAAAATGAGAAACATTGTCAAGATTTTTCAAAACTTATGTCAAAGACATATGAAATGAGCTTACAAAGAGACTTGCAATACTTTTTGGGATTGCAAATTAAACAACTTGATGATGGAATTTTTATAAGTCAGGATAAATATATCAAAGATATGCTAAAGAAATTTGGTCTGACCTGTTTAAAAGATATAGGGACTCCAATGGCAGCATCTATTAAAATAGATGCTGATCCCAATGGTGAACCAGTCAATATCACTGAGTATAGAGGTATGATTGGATCCCTACTTTATCTCACAGCCAGCAGACCAGATATTATGTTTTCCACATGTCTGTGTGCCAGATATCAAGCTGATCCTAAAGAGTCACACTTGCTGGCAGTCAAAAGGATATTTAGGTATCTGAAAGCTACTGCTAAACGTGATCTTTGGTATCCCAAACACCAGGATTTTGAGCTAATTGGGTATTCAGATGCTGATTTTGCAGGGTGTAAAATAGACAGGAAAAGTACTACTGGTGGCTGCCAGTTACTGGGTGGTAGGCTAGTCAGCTGGATGAGCAAAAAGCAAAATACTGTGTCCACATCTACTGCTGAGGCAGAATACGTTTCTGCTGGTAGTTGTACTGCTCAAGTACTATGGATGCAAAGCCAGCTGAAAGACTATGGTGTTCATGTTACAAAGACTCCAATCTACTGTGACAACACAAGTGCAATAGCTATCACCAACAATCCTGTGATGCATTCAAGAACAAAGCACATTGACGTTCGATTTCATTTCATAAGGGATCATGTTCAAAAAGGAGACGTGGAGCTACATTTTATTTCAACAGACTAGCAGTTAGCAGATCTATTCACAAAGCCCTTAGATGAGAAACATTTTAACTATCTCATCTCTGAGCTGGGTATGCTTGAACTTTAAATAAAAGACAATTTTTGTTGGTGTGCTGGCTCTACAACATGTAGGGCAAACCAGTAAGCAATTTTTTTTTGTTATCTTACTGCCTACATGTAAAACACTCAGCACAACAAGGTCTTTTATATTTTGGTTACTCAAAGTTTTTTTTTTGAAATAATAAATAGCTCACAAAATTAAATGATTCCTTAAAACTGAAACTCATTTAATTCCAATGATTTAAATTAAATTCATGACATATTAAATGTAACAAAGTATCTTGTATTTAATACAACACTTATTTTGTGGTTTTCAATTTTTTTTAAAATTAAAACCTGCTGCATTTAATGTTGAATGGGAGGTATGAGTATTCAAGCCGTATATACGTCAAATCATCAGTCTGTGTCCCCTCGAGTGTGCCAGTCTGTCACATCTACCCACGCGCCTGCTAATAGTAGTTGTCACTTTCTCTCTCCTGCCTTTTTCACCCAATCACAACGGTTAAAAGTGTGTTTTATCTTCCATAATAATAACCTTTGGTTATTCTATTTTCAAATTCACACTTCTCTCTCTAAAAAACCCCAAATCTTCATATCTTCACTTTCTACAATCATCAATGGCAAAACAACAACAACATCAATCACCACCTGCTGAGATCCAGCAACTGGAACAACAATCGGAGCAACCACAAGCATCGGTGGAACCATAACCAGAACAGCAACCATCGCCGGCTATAGAGGAACAAATTGAACAAGGGCCACTATTCAACCTGCACCCCAATCTTGTTAGGGCTGCAAACACACCTGACCACTCTACGATTCGCCTTTCAAGAGGCAATGCTGCTCATGCCCTTTCTGTTCCCAAATCGAAAGTTAATGCCGGCTATGAAGAGCTGATTTCTTATATCCGTCAATCCCCTCTGGCAAGAGCCATTACCGGTGTACCTTCACGATTATATCCAGCCTGTTTGGCCAGATTCTGGTATACTACCACCATGTCCACCACCGAACAGAACGTTCCATGTATTCATGGCATGGTGACTAACAGCTTTCCCTGTTCCATTACTGTTGACGCCATCTGACAAGCTCTTCAATTACCCAATGGTCCGTTTGTAGATTCACCTACAAGTGATGAGTTTCGAAGGGAGGTACTGGAAATCATTGGCTATTCTCAACCAGTATCTCATACTCCACTCAGGAAACACATGCCACCACTATGGTATTATTTCTTTGGGTTGCTGACTCAGTGTATCAGTCACAAATCTGGCAGTTTTGATCAATGCTCAGATTATGAGTTGAAGATGGGTCACGGGCTGCTGTTCAATAGCAACATAGATTATGCCAGTGAAATCTACTTAAGGTTAAGGGAAATGGTGCTTGCACCCAAACGAACACATCTAATCCCCTTTCCATGGTTTTTGAGCCTTGTTTTTGAAAATGAGCTGGGTGAAGCTTACCAGCAGATTGCTGACAAATCATATGACCTGCCTCTTAAATAAGGGGGGATGCCAAAGGATAAGCCTACTGCTCCGTATGCTACGTTGACACCAGCAATACTTGAGTATCTAGCTGCTCAGGGTGGAGCTGCCCCATTGACTGCCTCTGGTGTTGCACCAGCTGAGGGGGAGGGTCTTCAGCGAAAGCCAGCTGTCAAGAGGAAGAAGCCAGCTACCTCAACTAGTACAGCCACCGTCTCACATACTGGTAACGCAGTAGTTGTATTAGAATCTAATGCTCTCTGATCACAAAGAACAGCCCTAGTCTTATATACTGACTACCCACTTCTAGTATTGGAATCCATTGCTTAACTATTTCTTGGTAACAGGCAAATCCAAACGTGCAAGAGCTGGCTCCAAGCAAACCACAGGGGGAATTGCACCAGTCTCAACTGCTGCTCCTGCAAAGGATGTGGCTATGGAACCTGGTGCGTTTCTAGACCATACATCAGAAAATTCTAACATAATTAAAAATCTTTTATCTGCTGACTTGAAAAATGAATGTGGAGTTCAAGGTATAACCCTGGCTCCTAAGCTGGCTGGTTTTAAAACTAGTGTTAAGAAGAGTAGCAACCCATACTCCTGTAGCCAGACACTTCCACATTTTTCAAATTTGAACTTCATGTTATATCCTCTGCTGCCAGTACAATCAGCAGAGCACATACCTGACCTCCAAAGTAAACTTGAGCTGGCTCCTCATTATGTTGAACCAGCTCAGGATACTGCACCGCCATTATGTTACTCGAATCATGCTAAGAGTCTCACTCCTACATCATTACCAGCCAGAACTCTTACACTATCTGGGTCAACATGTGTCGCCAATGAGTCAGCAGAGTCACAGCTGTACTTACAGACACCTTTTTCTGTCTCATTCGAAGGGCTGACCAAATCACCAGTCTGTCCTCAGAGACCAACAACAGATGCAATTGTTGAGTCAAATTTATTTGGTTATACAGTTGTTAACATAAAATATTCTGTTATTTCAGTTCTTAGCAGGGTAGATGAACAGGCAGAGGGGGAGCAAGTTAAAGATGTTATTATTCCTACTGAGCAGATTGCTGCCTCTGCTACTGGTATTGGTGCTACTGTTTCTCCTACTGGTGGTGCTGATGCTAGTACTGTTGCTTCTACAGCTACTAGTAATACTGCTCCCAGTATTGTTGCTTCCACTACTACACCTGAAGTGGAAGATGAAATCATAGTGGATCCTCCTGTTCTTAAAAAGGTAATTGACAATATTGTCAAGGATGTTCTACTTGATGAACCTGTCACTGAACCAAAGGGTGACATTACGTCTGCTGCTGCTATCGATGCACAATATGTTATCATGGAAGCTGATACAAGTGCTACTTTTCCATCGGATGTTATCCTGGATGCTGGTAAAAGTGCTACTTTTCCATCAGATTCTGGTTCAGAGGATGATATTGTTCTGGAGGGTCCTGATTTTGTTAATGTTGGCTATGTTGGCTATGTTCCCACAGAACCAACGGTGGATACTGATGCTACTACTGGAGATACTGCACAGTTACTCACTGATGCTACTGGTTCTACGGAACCCGTTATGGATGCTGGTACCTCTGCTATTGCCACTACTGACTCTTCTCAGGCTACTGTTTCTGCTAAGAAGAAACCCTATGTGTGCCAGGTGCCAGATCCTGATGAAGTTGTCCCTAACTTCATCTATTGAGGAGCATCTATCACTCCCAGAGTTGCTCTGCTGGTGGATCAGCTAACTTTTGATCCTCAAACTGCCATAGTATCAGCCAGCAAATTGCCTCGCGAGGAGCTGACTGAACTATTGTCTCAGCTTGACCAACCAGCTAGAGAAGAAGTTTATGAGAGGCTGGCTACTTTAGAACAGATAAACGAGCAGCCATTTTATCACTATTTTGGCATGGCTCCAGCTGCTTCTCCATGGACTGGTACATGGAGGCCTCTCAAGTTCATTAGGGATCCCTCTACTGGTAAATATGTTATGCAAAATATTCCTAATTCGCCAGTACCTTCTGATTCATCAGCTTCTTCCTCATCATCTTCTTCTTCTGATGGTGATGCTGATAAAGGTACTGGTAAGGATGAACCAGCCACTCATGATAATGTGACTGGTTCCAAAGAAAAACCAGTGGATCTCACAGATGATACTGATCTTCATGCTGACAAGGATACTAGTGGTTCTAAACCTTCGGGTGAAGGTAAAAATGATGGTGATCATGGTGACGAGTCAGCTCCTAACCTTCCACCTCCACCACCCCACATAAGTACTCTCGTGTCAGCTGCTTCTGACCAGCCCTCAACCAGCTATCTTAAATTTAATGCTGATGAGGTGGCTGATATTTCAACCTTCGCTGTACTTAGGACACTCAGAGAAGTTACACCAGATCTCCAAAACACCATTCGCACTGCTATTGATGATAGTGTAACTCAAGCCATCCGGAATGCTGGGCAAGTCACCTCTTCAAATATTAAGGCCCAGCTAGGACAGATACGTGCTTTTGCTGATCTTGCAGTATAAGCCATTGTCAAGCAACTGGAAGGGGAGGAGGAATTAAAGAAGCGAATCCTTTCTCACAATGAGTACATGGAGGACATTGCTAGCCTTAAAGCTGATTTGGAGGCTGCCAATCGCAGAGTCCTATTTCTTAATGAAGAAAATGATGTTCTGCATGAGAGATTGGAATCGCAGGAACAACAAATGGCTAACATGATTCCTTTCTCTGCCTATGTTCAAATGGTGGAGAATATGCAATGCCTGGCTGCTCTACAGGGTGATGTTAGGGTTATGGTTGAACAGATGGCCATGGGTGTTGTAAGGAATGAAGTTAGATCCTCCAACCTTCTCCTTAGACAATTTGGTGTGGATCCTGGTGCCCATCTCACTCCTGAAGTTGCTGATTGGAACAATTTTGCTTTCTCTGTTCCCAACTCAGATAGTAATCCTGATGCACAAGTCTCCCCTGTTCTTTCTCCTGCCCCTGCTAATGACAAAAAAGGGGAGAAGAAGAAATCTAAGAGTAAATCTAAAAAGAGAAAACAATCAGAGGGGGAGCATGAGCATGAAAAGGCTCCTAAACAACCAAGGAGGGATGGTGATGGTGATGGTGATGGTCAAGACTCTGGCACTAAGCCCAGCAACGCTCATACTGAAACTGGTGTACAGGCAGCTGGTGGTTCTCAACCCAGTGAGTCTGTTACATCAGTGGATGATATTGGTTCTGGAAGTAAGCCCAGTGATGTTTCTGATATGGCTGTTGCGATATGGCTGTTGCTAAAGCTCTTCTTGTCTCTCAGTCTATTGAAAGGAAAATGAAAAGAAAACTTGAGAGATATCAGAAGAGACAACAAGACTTAAATGATGCCTTCAATGTCAAATGGGATGCCTATGTTGCTCTTAAACGCCACAGAATTGATCATAGGAGATGGCTGACCCAACAAAAGAAGGACATTGATGATGACCTGACTGGCATTGATCTCTACAAAAAAGAAGCACGAAAAAGAAATGCCAAGTTCATGATCAAATACGACAAAAAGAGGGCAAAGTTGTATGCTGAGCGTGCAGATAGAATTAAACGAATGACTCCAGAAGAAATGAAAGATTATCTTGCATCTACTGGATCAGGGGGAGGATTTAGAGCTGATATTTTTATGAAATGGTTAGATGCTGTGTTAGAAACCAGCTCATCTCCTCGACCAACATCCACTGCTCAGCCAGCTACACAGCAACAACCAGCAGAAACAATCAATCTTAACGATGAGGATACTCAGGGGGAGCATCTTGCTATTGTTCCCTATCTGTCTCCACAAGAACCAGTATCAACACAAGAACCATCAGCTGAACCCAAGCCTATTGACAAACAAAGGGTGAAATCCACTCCAAGGGATAACCAGCCCCTCAGGAAAGGACCCCTATTTGAGGCAGCTGATGAAGATACTGTGACAGTTGTGCTAGCTGATACTAATCAATCAGCTGGTACTGAAGACTCAGTAAGGAGTGCTGAGAAAGAAGACCCAGCCAGAAGTGTGCTGCTGGGTGTCACAAGCGTTGAAGACCCAACCAAGGTGGTTGAGCTGGGTGTAAAACCAGATGATGATACGGTTGATCCTGCTGACTTTACTGTCTGGGGTAGAGAAGATCACTTATTTGTTCAATCTCCTATCTCTCCTCAGACTCTCACTTATTTTAATAGAACAAAGGATAACCGTGTCAATAAAATCTCAGTAAGTTCATCTGGCATAGATGAATCAAACATGTATCCTCCATCTTCCCCTAAACGTCATGGTAAACACAGAACCTGGGAAGATGATTCAGTTGACCATAGTGAGCCGAATCTTTTCAGAATGAATCCAGATGAAAGAGAAGCTTACAGGCTGGAGATCACTGTTCCAGAATTGCTAGAGCAAAGACAAGCAGAGCTTAATGAAATAATATGCCAAGTCAGATTGCTGCATCATCCTCTTGATCAGCCACTCTACATCGCTGCCTTGACCTTTGTAGTTGATATTGGTGTATATTTGAATAACAGTGGTCGAAGGCTCTCCACTGATAAGGAGAAAGCTCAATTTCATGAAGCTCATCATCTGGGTATGGATCTGAAAGAGTATCAGGTTGCTCTAAGAACTGAAGATGGAAGAAAAATGATTGAAGCAGTCAGATCTCTAAAAATTAGCCACACTGATTATCTGCTAGGCTTAGTGGCAGAACAGCAAAGAAGAGAGGCTGCTAATGCTGAACTTACTGAGAGATTAAGGCTTCAGGAAATAGAAGACAAGTTGGCTGCCGATCAAAAGGAAGAGGCTGAGTCCCTCAAATTAATTCAAGCCATTGTCAAAGAACAGGATAAGGCACTTGATGAGAAGGAAGCTGCTGAGAAAGCACCTGCTACTGCTCCTATAAAACCTGTCAGTACTATTGAAGTTCCTGATCATTATTACAGGAGCAGATATGGTGATGTAATGAATAGAAGATCAAATCCCAGCAGGATCATCAAAGTGAACAGAGGGTCAAAAAGAGCTTTCAACGTTATGAGGGAGAATAATGTTCAAGAAAGGATTAACTATGATGAGTTAAGATCCCTTGGATTTAGTGAATGGATGGAGATACTGGAGTATTTTATTGGCAAAAGTGATAGTGCCATCAAAAAGGCAATTAAATCTGAACTCCAACAGCTCTTCAACAAAGCCACGAAGTTTGGGAATGCACCAGCAGTAGATGTAGAACAGGTTCTTTCTCAAAAATTTAAGAGACATCAATCTACTAGTGAAGGACCAACCGGAAGAGGCCCCATCATTATACCTCCTTCTATCCCTGTTTTTGACCCTTCTGAGATACCTATTCTGTTTTATGAATCCTGGAGAATCAAACAAGAGGAGCTATCTGAAGAAGAACGGGACAAAGATAAAGATAGATAGTCTCCTATATGCTTAAATTGAATCTTTTGTCTAACTCACTTTTCATTCTATTATCACTGTATTTAATGTTTATATCCTGTTGTATTGAAAGTGAAATGAGTTTATCTTCAAAATCATATCGAATTATAAGATATAGATAACTCAGCAAAAGATCCCAAAACAAACTTAAAAAGGGACAATCTCACTGCATATTCTTATTTGTTCCCTTGTTGCTGGCTTTAGTGTTTTCTCTATATGTCATAGGTTTTGTCATCATCAAATAGGGGGAGATTGTTGAGTCCCCAAAATAATTAAGGATTTAATTATGACAAAACTATAATTTATTTACACTAAAATGTTATGTACAGCCAGCACAAGTTTGTTTATGTTGTTTATGTACAGCCAGCTAATATAGCTGTGTCGAGTGTGTAGTATGCTGGCTGTTCTACCAGCACAAGGTAGAATGTATTCTTCGAATTAGCACAGGATGAGTACTCAGCGAATTAAGAATATCAAGTGACTCAGCATATGAAGAACCAGTAGATCTGGATAGCAGCATACAACACAAGACAACCATGCTCCATTACAAGTATGGTAGTTTCCCAGAGTGGTCTACATCAACGCACTATTCAACAGAAGTCGAAGACAAAGTTGAACAGAAAAGGACAGGAGTCGGCGGCTGACAAGTGACCTTACAAGACCACGTGGGAATGCAGAAGTGGAACGCATGTGCAGACATGTGTTATACTTTATTCATACCTAGGGAACACAACATTCCATTTGTTTAAATCAAATGGTAGTGCCAAACCGAATTGGTGTGTTCCTGCAAATAGCTACCTAAGAGGAAAGAAGGAGAGCACGCCTTCTGACACAATTGTCCCCACAAGTACAAGGCATCCAATGTACTAGTGGACAATAGATTAATTACACGGACAATAGGACTACTATATATTGTTGTATTCACTGTTGTATCAACTAGTGGTGTGGGTTTCATTATTTAGAGTCCTAAACGTGTAATAGCTTTTAGTTTACCTCTTAGCTATAATCTAGGTATTCTGTATCAACCAACTATCATTCCGCCAAGGATAGTTGTAATTCTTTGTGATTCAATCAATAAAGAATAACCGTTGAAAATTACCTGTGACTCTATCTAATTTGCATGCTTGAATACATAATCGAGTTTAACTGTTTAGTTAATTGAAAAGTAATTGTATTCACCCCCCTCTACAATACTCCTGTTGTTATTAAGAGACCAACAATAACAATATTAATATCTCATATAACTACATATTATCATTATATAGTTAAATATATATTTTTATCATGTATAAACCCTAAAATAGATTGTTATATTAACTATATAAATATATAAACTAAATATATTAATTTTATCTATATCTATATAACATATGAGGTAACAAGTATATTATTAATAATAACATATATAAACTTGTTCGATTACAAATTATTAACCTTATTCGATTACGATTATATGTATTAATAGATATACAAATGATATAGGTTCATAAATCCGAGGCCAACCCTGCATTGTTCAGTTTGTCTAATGTTGTCATATGTATTTTTACTACAAAATACATTAGGTGAGTTTCATTTGCCTTTTTACCCTTTATATTTTTGGGCTGAGAATACATGCGTAATTTTTATAAATGTTTTACGGAATAGACACAAGTAATCGAAACTACATTCTATGGTTGGATTATCGAATCGAATATCACCCTTTATAGTCTGGTAATCTAAGAATTACGGAACAGACACCCTAATTGACGCGAACTCTAAAGATAGATCTATCGGGCCCAACAAGCCCCATCCAAAGTACCGGATGCTTTAGTACTTCGAAATTTATATCATGTCCGAAGGAGGATCCCGGAATGATGGGGATATTCTTGTATGCATATTGTAAATGTTGGTTACCAGGTGTTCAATCCATATGAATGATATTTTTGTCTCTATGCATGGGATGTATGTTTACGAGAAATGGAAATATGAAATCTTGTGGTCTATTAAATTTATGAAATGATCATTTATGTTAAACTAATGAACTCACCAACCTTTTGGTTGACACTTGAAAGCATGTTTATTCTCAGGTATGAAAGAAGTCTTCCGCTGTGCAATTGCTCATTTTAAAGATATTACTTGGAGTCGTTCATGACATATTTCAAAAGACGTTGCATTCGAGTCGTTGAGTTCATCAAGATTATTATTAAGTCAATTATAGTTAGATATATTATAAAATGGTATGCACGCTGTCAACTTTCGATGTAATGAAAGATTGTCTTTTCAAAAACGAATGCAATGTTTGTAAAATGTATCATATAGAGGTCAAGTACCTCGCGATGTAATCAACTGTTGTGAATCGTTTATAATCGATATGGACTTTGTCCGGATGGATTAGGACGGGTCTTCACATACGGCACCTATATTGTCATTACCTGAAGGGAATGATGATTTTGTGATATATTGTGACACCTCAAAGCAAGGTCTCGGTTGTGTATTAATGCAACGAACGAAAGTAATTGCTTATGCGTCTAGACAATTGAAGATTCACGAACAAAATTATATGACGCATGATTTGGAATTAGGCGCGGTTGTTTTTGCATTAAAGACTTGGAGGCACTACTTATATGGGGTCAAAAGTATTATATATACCGACCACAAAAGTCTTCAACACATATTTAATCAGAAACAACTGAATATGAGGCAGCGTAGGTGGATTGAATTGTTGAATGATTACGACTTTGAGATTCGTTACCACCCGGGGAAGGCAAATGTGGTAGCCGACGCCTTGAGCAGGAAGGACAGAGAACCCATTCGAGTAAAATCTATGAATATAATGATTCACAATAACCTTACTACTCAAATAAAGGAGGCGCAACAAGGAGTTTTAAAAGAGGGAAATTTAAAGGATGAAAAATCTTAATATTCGGGAAGACAGAACCCAGTATAGGACTGAAAGGATTTGGGTACCAAAATTTGGAGATATGAGAGAAATGGTACTTAGAGAAGCTCATAAAACCAGATACTCAATACATCCTGGAACGGGGAAGATGTACAAGGATCTCAAGAAACATTTTTGGTGGCCGGGTATGAAAGCCGATGTTGCTAAATACGTAGGAGAATGTTTGACGTGTTCTATGGTCAAAGCTGAGCATCAGAAACCATCAGGTCTACTTCAACAATCCGAAATCCTGGAATGGAAATGGGAAAACATTACCATGGATTTCATCACTAAATTACCAAGGACTGCAAGTGGTTTTGATACTATTTAGGTAATAGTTGATCGTCTCACCAAATCAGCACACTTTCTGCCAATAAGAGAAGATGACAAGATGGAGAAGTTAGCACGACTGTATTTGAAGGAAGTCGTCTCCAGACATGGAATACCAATCTCTATTATCTCTGATAGGGATGGCATATTTATTTCAAGATTCTGGCAGACATTACAGCAAGCATTAGGAACTCGTCTAGACATGAGTACTGCCTATCATCCACAAACTGATGGGCAGAGCGAAAGGATGATATAAATGCTTGAAGACATGCTACGAGCATGTGTTATTGATTTCGGAAACAGTTGGGATCGACATCTACCGTTAGCAGAATTTTCCTACAACAACAGCTACCATTCAAGCATTGAGATGGCGCCGTTTGAAGCACTTTATGGTAGAAAGTGCAGGTCTCCGATTTGTTGGAGTGAAGTGGGGGATAGACAGATTACAGGTCCGGAGATAATACAAGAAACTACCGAGAAGATCATCCAAATTCAACAACGGTTGAAAACCGCCCAAAGTCGACAAAAGAGCTATGCTGACATTAAAAGAAAAGATATAGAATTTAAAATTGGAGAGATGGTTATGCTTAAAGTTGCACCTTGGAAAGGCGTTGTTCGATTTGGTAAACGAGGGAAATTAAATCCAAGGTATATTGGACCATTCAAGATTATTGATCATGTCGGACCAGTAGCTTACCGACTTGAGTTACCTCAACAACTCGCGGCTGTACATAACACTTTCCACGTCTCAAATTTGAAGAAATGTTTTGCTAAAGAATATCTCACTATTCCGTTAGATGAAATCCAAATCAACGAAAAACTTCAATTCATCGAAGAACCCGTCGAAATAATGGATCGTGAGGTTAAAAGACTTAAGCAAAACAAGATACCAATTGTTAAGATTCGATGGAATGCTCGTAGAGGACCCGAGTTCACCTGGGAACGAGAAGATCAGATGAAAAAGAAATACCCGCATTTATTTCCAGAAGATACGTCAACACCTCCAACTGCTTAAAATTTCGGGACGAAATTTATTTAACGGGTAGGTACTGTAGTGACCCGAACTTTTCCATGTTTATATATATATTAAATGAAATTGTTATTTATATGATTAAGTGTTTCCAACATGTTAAGCAATCAAACTTGTTAAGACTTGATTAATTGAAATAGGTTTCATATAGACAATTGACCACCCAAGTTGACCGGTGATTCACGAACGTTAAAACTTGTAAAAACTATATGATGACATATATATGGATATATATATAGTTAACATGATATTATGATAAGTAAACATATCATTAAGTATATTAACAATGAACTACATATGTAAAAACAAGACTACTAACTTAATGATTTTGAAACGAGACATATATGTAACGATTATCGTTGTAACGACATTTAATGTATATATATCATATTAAGAGATATTCATACATCATAATATCATGATAATATAATAATTTAAAATCTTATTTAATATTATAAACATTGGGTTAACAACATTTAACAAGATCGTTAACCTAAAGGTTTCAAAACAACACTTACATGTAACGACTAACGATGACTTAACGACTCAGTTAAAATGTATATACATATAGTGTTTTAATATGTATTCATAAACTTTTGAAAGACTTCAAGACACTTATCAAAATAATTCTACTTAACAAAAATTCTTACAATTACATCCTCGTTCAGTTTCATCAACAATTCTACTCGTATGCACCCGTATTCGTACTCGTACAATACACAGCTTTTAGATGTATGTACTATTGGTATATACACTCCAATGATCAGCTCTTAGAAGCCCATATGAGTCACCTAACACATGTGGGAACCATCATTTGGCAACTAGCATGAAATATCTCATAAAATTACAAAAATATGAGTAATCATTCATGACTTATTTACATGAAAACAAAATTACATATCCTTTATATCTAATCCATACACCAAAGACCAAAAACACCTACAAACACTTTCATTCTTCAATTTTATTCATCTAGTTGATCTCTCTCAAGTTCTATCTTCAAGTTCTAAGTGTTCTTCATAAATTCTACAAGTTCTAGTTTCATAAAAGCAAGAATACTTTCAAGTTTGCTAGCTTACTTCCAATCTTGTAGAGTGATCATTCAACCTCAAGAAATCTTTCTTATTTACAGTAAGATATCTTTCTAATATAAGGTAATACTCATATTCAAACTTTGATTCAATTTCTATAACTATAACAATCTTATTTCGAGTGGAAATCTTACTTGAACTTGTTTTCGTGTCATGATTCTACTTCAAGAACTTTCAAGCCATCCAAGATCCTTTGAAGCTAGATCCATTTTTCTCTTTTCCAGTAGGTTTATCCACAAAACTTGAGGTAGTAATGATGTTCTTAACATCATTCGATTCATACATATAAAGCTATTTTATTCGAAGGTTTAAACTTGAAATCACTAGAACATAGTTTAGTTAATTCTAAACTTGTTCGCAAACAAAAGTTAATCCTTCTAAATTGAATTTTAAAATCAACTAAACACATGTTATATATCTATATGATATGCTAACTTAATGATTTAAAACCTGGAAACACGAAAAACACTGTAAAACTGGACATACGCCGTCGTAGTAACACCGCGGGCTGTTTTGGGTTTGATAATTAAAAACTATGATAAACTTTGATTTAAAAGTTGTTCTTCCGGGAAAATGATTTTTCTTATGAACATGAAACTATATCCAAAAATCATGGTTAAACTCAAAGTGGAAGTATGTTTTTCAAAATGGTCATCAAGACGTCGTTCTGCATCCGACATTCTGCATCTTGCAGGATATCTGGACGGGGCTGGTGATTGGACGTGGCACTGAAAAAAGGGGACTATATTTTATTGACGAGGTTTCCGAACAGGGTACCATGTTACTTTCTCACGGAACACCTACGAGGGAAGCCTGGTTATGGCATCGGAGATTGGGACACCCGTCGGTTGGCTATCTACGTTTTTTATTTCCTAGTTTATTTCCTTCTGATGTTACTTTGAGTTGTGAAACTTGTATTTTGGAGAAAAGCCACAGGAGTACTTTTAAACTTTCTAATACTAGACAGAATGTACCTTTTACTTTAATTCATTATGATGTATGGGGGTCAGCTCCAATTAATGGGGGGAAAAACCTTAGATGTTTCGTTATCTTTATTGATGATTTGTACTCGAATGACATGGATCTATTTTTTAACAAACAAATCCGAAGTATTTGAAAATTTTTGTCATTTTTATAAAATGGTTCAAACCCAATTTAACAAAAATATACAAATTTTAAGATCGGATAATGGGGGGGGGGATTTGTTAACACATCTATGAAACGTTTTTGCGAATAAAAAGAGATTATTCATCAAACATCATGTGCTCATACTTCGGAACAAAATGGTGTAGCCGAACGAAAAAATCGGATACTTTTAGAAATGACTAGAGCTTTAATAATCGAATCTAAGGTTCTGAAAAGCTTCTGGCCAGAAGCACTTGCTACTGCAAACTACCTTTTAAACCGATTACCCACTAAGATTCTTGACACAAAAACCCCTCGAGATGTTCTATCTCAGTTTTTTACTCTCTAGTCCTCGCTTAATCTTGAACCTTGAATTTTGGGTGCACGGTCTTCGTTCACATTCCAAAACACGAGCGTATGAAACTTGATCCATGTGCCGAGAAGTGTGTTATGGTAGGTTATGGTGTCAACCAAAAAGGATATCGGTGCTATAATCCCAAAAGTCAAACCACCGCTACCACAATGAACTGTGACTTTATAGAAACTGAATATTTCTACAATAACACCCAACTCACGAGTGAGGGGGAGAATGAAAGCAATGACACTCTAAGTTGGATGACTTGGGTTCCACCTCCAATACAAAACCCTGAACCAATACAAACCTTGAGACCAAATCCTGAGCCAATACAAAACCATGAACCTATACAAACCTCGACACTAAACCTTGAGCAAATATAAAACCATGAACCTATAGAAATCACGACACCAAATCATGAAACCACTGAAACCTCGTCTAATAATGAGCATCAACCTCAAGAGGAACAAAATGACTCAAATCTCGATGAAACCACCCAACGATATGTTCTACCTCAAAGAGCCAATAGAGGTGTCTCACCAAAAAGATACTCTCCAGAAATAGAAGCTCAAAGATCTAGATATCCTATGGCCAATATAGCACAAGGAAATTGTCAAAAGAAGCACAACAATTTAATTCCGCAATTTACTCTGAAGATATTCCAACTTCCGTTGAACAAGCTTTAAAATCAAAAAATTGGAAAAAGTCAATGGAAGTTGAAATGGAAGCTTTGAATGATAATAACACATGGGGAAAATGTGTCATGCCTCAAGAAATAAACCAGTGGGATGTCGATGGGTATTTACGATAAAACACAAACCAGATGGTACTATTGAAAGATACAAGGCTCGACTGGTTGCCAAAGGGTATACACAGAAATATGGGATTGATTACTCTGAAACTTTCTCACCAGTTGCGAAAATTGATACCATCAGAGTTCTCTTCTCAATCACTGCTAACAAGGAATGGCCACTACATCAATTTGATGTAAAGAATGCATTCCTACAGGGCGAGCTAAAAGAAGAAATCTATATGGAAGCACCACCAAGATTTGCCGAAAACTTCAAAAAGGGGGAAGTTTGTCGACTTAAAAAATCTTTGTACGGGTTAAAACAATCCCCACGGGCTTGGTTTGGGAGATTTACACTTGCTATGAAAAATATGGTTTTGAACAAAGCAATTCAGATCATACCTTATTTCTTAAAAAATGAGATAACTTAATCACATGCTTAATTATTTATGTTGATGACATGATTATTACTGGAAATGATAAAGAAGAAATTTCAAACTTAAAAACTAACTTGTTTAACGAATTTGAAATGAAAGATTTAGGCAGACTTAAATATTTTATAGGGATTGAGGTTTTACGATCCCAACAGGGAATATTTTTCTGTCAAAAGAAGTATATTCTTGATTTTCTTGCAGAAACATGGATGATCGATTGTAAGCCAGCTGATACTCCTATGATTCCAAACCAAAATCTATTCATGGAAGACGAAGCTGATCTTGCCGATAAAGGACGATATCAAAGGATGGTAGGAAAACTCATCTATCTCGCTCATACTCGACCAGATATAGCACATGCAGTCGGGGTTGTGAGTTAATTCATGCATCAACCATAAATTCACCATATGGAAGCAGTAATCAGAATCATCAGATATTTAAAGAAGACAGCCGGCCATGGAGTGGTTTTTAGCAAAAATGGACACCTAGAAACCCAAATTTATGCAGATGCTACCTGGGCCGGAGAAAAAGGGGATAAAAGGTCTACGTCAGGGTTCTTCACTCTTGTAGGAGGCAATCTAGTTGCATGGAGAAGTAAAAAATAAAAGGTTGTCTCACTTTCAAGTGCAGAATCAGAATTCAGAGGAATATCGAAAGGAGTGGCTGAAGCCTTATGGATCAAGAAATTGTTGACAGAGATTGGATTTCCTCCAAAAGAAACCATTCAAATTATCTGTGACAATGAATCAGCAATCGCCATCTCAGAAAATCCAGTTCAACACGATCGAACAAAACATGTTGAAGTGGATAGACACTTTATCAGAGAAAAGTTGCATGCAGAAATAATTTCCCTACCATACATAAGATCAGAAGACCAATTGGCTGACATCTTAACTAAGTCAGTAAACGGAAGACTCTTCAGCGAAGTCCTTGTCAAGTTGAACATCGACAATCCTACTATTCAACTTGAGGGGGAGTGTTAAAAATTATGAACAAAGAAAGTACCAGCACTTAGAGTATTAAGCACTTTGGGTAGTTTGACCCTTGGATCAGAGAAAGTCTTTCTCATCATATCCATTTATAGGATTATCAAAGGTGCCACAAAACAGTCCAAGTCAGTCATAAGCCAAGACAAGTCAAACGGATACTGTAGTGACCCGAACTTTTCCATGTTTATATATATATTAAATGAAATTGTTATTTACATGATTAAGTGTTTCCAACATGTTAAGCAATCAAACTTGTTAAGACTTGATTAATTGAAATAGGTTTCATATAGACAATTGACCACCCAAGTTGACCGGTGATTCACGAACGTTAAAACTTGTAAAAACTATATGATGACATATATATGGATATATATATAGTTAACATGATATTATGATAAGTAAACATATCATTAAGTATATTAACAATGAACTACATATGTAAAAACAAGACTACTAACTTAATGATTTTGAAACGAGACATATATGTAACGATTATCGTTGTAACGATATTTAATGTATATATATCATATTAAGAGATATTCATACATCATAATATCATGATAATATAATAATTTAAAATCTCATTTGATATTATAAACATTGGGTTAACAACATTTAACAAGATCGTTAACCTAAAAGTTTCAAAACAACACTTACATGTAACGACTAACGATGACTTAACGACTCAGTTAAAATGTATATACATGTAGTGTTTTAATATGTATTCATACACTTTTGAAAGACTTCAAGACACTTATCAAAATACTTATACTTAACAAAAATTCTTACAATTACATCCTCGTTCAGTTTCATCAACAATTCTACTCGTATGCACCCGTATTCGTACTCGTACAATACACAGCTTTTAGATGTATGTACTATTGGTATATACACTCCAATGATCAGCTCTTAGTAGCCCATGTGAGTCACCTAACACATGTGGGAACCATCATTTGGCAACTAGCATGAAATATCTCATAAAATGACAAAAATATGAGTAATCATTCATGACTTATTTACATGAAAACAAAAATACATATCCTTTATATCTAATCCATACACCAAAGACCAAAAACACCTACAAACACTTTCATTCTTCAATTTTCTTCATCTAATTGATCTCTCTCAAGTTCTATCTTCAAGTTCTAAGTGTTCTTCATAAATTCTACAAGTTCTAGTTTCATAAAATCAAGAATACTTTCAAGTTTGCTAGCTTACTTCCAATCTTGTAGAGTGAGCATCCAACCTCAAGAAATCTTTCTTATTTATAGTAAGATATCTTTCTAATACAAGGTAATACTCATATTCAAACTTTGATTCAATTTCTATAACTATAACAATCTTGTTTCGAGTGGAAATCTTACTTGAACTTGTTTTCGTGTCATGATTCTACTTCAAGAACTTTCAAGCCATCCAAGATTCTTTGAAGCTAGATCCATTTGTCTCTTTTCCAGTAGTTTTATCCACAAAACTTGAGGTAGTAATAATGTTCTTAACATCATTCGATTCATACATATAAAGTTATCTTATTTGAAGGTTTAAACTTGAAATCACTAGAACATAGTTTAGTTAATTCTAAACTTGTTTGCAAATAAAAGTTAATCCTTCTAACTTGAATTTTAAAATCAACTAAACACATGTTCTATATCTATATTATATGCTAACTTAATGATTTAAAACCTGAAAACACAAAAAACACCGTAAAACTGGACATACGCCGTCGTAGTAACACCGCGGGCTGTTTTGGGTTTGATAATTAAAAACTATGATAAACTTTGATTTAAAAGTTGTTCTTCTGGGAAAATGATTTTTCTTATGAACATGAAACTATATCCAAAAATCATGGTTAAACTCAAAGTGAAAGTATGTTTTTCAAAATGGTCATCAAGACGTCGTTCTTTCGACTGAAATGACTACCTCTTACAAAAACGACTTGTAACTTATATTTCTGACTATAAACCTATACTTTTTCTGTTTAGATTCATAAAATAGAGTTCAATATGAAACCATAGCAATTTGATTCACTCAAAACGGATTTAAAATGAAGAAGTTATGGGTAAAACAAGATTGGATATTTTTTTATTTTTATAGCAAGGGAAATATTAACAATTCTATACAAATCATATCCTAGCTAACTTATATTGTATTATACATGTATTCTAATATATTATGTAATTTTGGGATACCATAGAAACGTATGCAAATGTTTTGACATATCATATCGACCCATGTATATATATTATTTGGAACAACCATAGACACTCTATATGCAGTAATGTTGGAGTTAGCTATACAGGGTTGAGGTTGATTCTAAAAATATATATACTTTGAGTTGTGATCTAGCCTGAGACGTGTATACACTGGGTTGTGGATTGATTCAAGATAATATATATCGATTTATTTCTGTAAATCTAACTGTGGACAACTAGTTGTAGGTTACTAACGAGGACAGCTGACTTAATAAACTTAAAACATCAAAATGTATTAAAAGTGTTGTAAATATATTTTGAACATACTTTGATATATATGTACATATTTGTTATAGGTTCGTGAATCGACCAGTGGCCAAGTCTTACTTCCCGACGAAGTAAAAATCTGTGAAAGTGAGTTATAGTCCCACTTTTAAAATCTAATATTTTGGGATGAGAATACATGCAGTTTTATAAATGTTTTACGAAATAGACACAAGTAAATGAAACTACATTATATGGGTGAATGATCGAAGCCGAATATGCCCCTTTTGCTTGGTAGCCTAAGAATTATTAAACCGATCTACTAATTTACGCGAATCCTAAAGATAGATCTATTGGGCCTAACGAACCCCATCCAAAGTACCGGATGCTTTAGTACTTCGAATTCGTTTTTATCATGTCCGAAGGATTTCCCGGAATGATAAGGGATATTCTTATATGCATCTTGTTAATGTCGGTTACCAGGTGTTCACCATATGAATGAATTTTATCTCTATGTATGAGATGTATATTGAAATATGAAATCTTGTGGTCTATTATTATGATTTGATAATATATAGGTTAAACCTATAACTCACCAACATTTTTGTTGACGTTTTAAGCATGTTTATTCTCAGGTGATTATTAAGAGCTTCCGTTGTTGCATACTAAAATAAGGACAAGATTTGGAGTCCATGCTTGTATGATATTATGTAAAAATTGCATTCAAGAAACTTATTTTTGATGTAATATATTCTTATTGTAAACCATTATGTAATGGTCGTGTGTAAACGGTATATTTTAGATTATCATTATTTGATAATCTACGTAATGCTTTTTAAACCTTTATCGATAAAATAAAGGTTATGGTTGTTTTAAAAATGAATGCAGTCTTTGAAAAACGTCTCATATAGAGGTCAAAACCTCGCGACGAAATCAATTAATATTGAACGTTTATAATCAATATGAACGGAACATTTCAGATACATTCTTGCATATTTTCCATTATGTAAAAGTGGTTCCAAAGTGAATTGGATCCATACTTAGAATAGGAAATAGCTGTTAGGATCTCATGTGTATATAACAATATCAAATGTACATGAATACTCACTTAATCAGTTTGAAATAGCTCATACTTATCAATAAACATCATTCAATATCTTTTTATACTTTGAAAACACTTGCATGGTTTATTACTTAGTTAAGGGTCCCACTCGACTGGCATGGATCCCGCTACAAGGTGATCAAGACTTGAAGACGTGCATTACTTATTGCGCAAGTAAAAGAATCACCTGACTTCTAATCCGTGTTCTACCTTGTACCATCTTAAATCAAGGAGTCGTCCACACGCAACCATCTCAAATGAAAGAGTCAGATCCAGTACTTAATATTTCCAACCTGCTATCCACAATATGAAGGTTTTATCTATATGAAGTTGTTAAAGATTGGTTACTACACCTTGATTTCCCGAGTTAACGCTTTTTTTTTAAAAAAAAAAGAAAAAACCGAAGACTTAACTGATAACAATATACATACAAAACAAAAAACAAAACCACCGCAACCACAACTGAACATAAACAACCTGAAACACGAACCCCTAACAAAGACAAAACCTCAAAAAAACGAAACATAGAGCAGGAAATCAAAGCTGCCCACGAACGATTCCAAACCATCTCCTCACAAACACTAAACAACAACTACAAACAAGCTAGAACTAAGTAATCAACATTTAAAAGGAACCTACAACAAATGAATCAAAGGCCGTCGACAATAAATTTAGCTAACTCGGTACCATGAATCTTTCTACCGCCTTAACTTTTCCCGAGTTATTGCTTTATATATGGGTCAAAACATGCCTTTTCCTTTTAAATCTTAATAAGCTGACAACAACAGGGTGACAAACACGATCAAATTCCCAATGAGTTTTTCTCTCTAAATTCCCAAGAAACATATAAACATCACATTTATTCATATCAAAACATCAGTTTCTAATGAATCTACATGAATGTCATCAAGAGCTCAAGAACATGGGCTAAATTTAAATTTGTCAAATACTGAAATGGAAAATTAGCCAAATACACTTTTTTTAAAGTCCTTAAACAATACACACTTTTTTCCAAAAAAAATTGTCAATATACACCATTCAATCTACCAAATAATTTAGTAGACTACTTGATAGTGTGACCGACCACCTATTTTGCAGGGTAGTGGACCAAAAACAACACGGACGACCAAAAATTTGGTCAACTACCATATTTCTTAACGATGTTACACATTAGAATTAAATATGGTAGTTGATCAACCACTTGGTAGACTACCTAGAGTGGTCGACCACCTATTTTACATGGTAGTCGAGCAAAAATAACACGGGCGACCAAAAATTTGATCGACTACCATATTTTTTAAAGATGGTACACATTAGAATTAACTATGGTAGTCGACCAACCATTTGGTAGACTACCTCATATAGTGGTCGACCATATATTTTGCAAGGTAGTCAACCAAAAAACAACACGGGCGACCAAATATTTGGTCGACTACTATAATTTTTCAAAGATGGTACACATTAGAAGTAAATATGGTAATCGAATAAATTTTTGGTCGCCCATGTTTTTTTGTCGACTACCTTGCAAAATAGGTGGTCGACCACATTATGAGGTAGTCTACATTAAACCGTGACGGGCGGGTATTTATGAAAAAATGTACCCGCGGATACCCGTGCCCGTGACGGGTGGGTATTTTATGAAAAAATGTACCCGCGGGCATGGGTCGGGTAAAAATTTTGTACCCGTTGGCAGGTCGCGGGTAAAACCCGACCCGTCAAGCCATGATGCCCGTTTGAGCTACCCGCGGGCATATCCGTTTACCCGCATACATATACTTAATTATATATTATATAATTTAATTTTTTAATATATTTTCATAATTATTCGTGAATTTACCCGCGTATAGTGGGTATCCATGACTAAAAATTAGTTAGAAGTACACATTTTGTAAACCCGCGGGTTGCGGGTACCTGCGGGTCGCGGGTACGGGCAGAAAAATTAACCGTTAGCGGGTAAACGGGTACCCGTGGGTAAAGAAAAATTTTGGCGGGTAGGTTGCGGGTATTAAGGATCTGTGTCCGTCGCCCGCGGGTGCCATCCCTAAGTCTACCAACCGAATGATGTAAATTGCCAAAAACAAAATTAAAAATGTATATTATTTAAAAACTTTGAACAATAGTGTATTTTTGCCAATTTCCCTACTGAAATTAGCTTCAGTTAACTACATTTAATGATTTCTCAACATTTATCAACCTTACAGGAACCTAAATCAATCATTAACACATAGAACCCACCCTTGTGGTCCAGTGATTCACCCCTTTGCATTTGTGCATTGGGATGGGGGTGGGGAGGTCTCAAGTTCGAGTCCCTTCCCTTAAAAATATTCGTAGGATTTATTTCCTGAAAGCCGAATTGCCCCGGGAAAGGTTTTACCGACATGTATTCAGGACCCAGGTCCGACCGCCTGCCCCTCGGGATGGTATAAGGTTTGGATCCCTGTCATGCGGTTCGGGTTTCCTGCCCGAAAGCGCGTGCGTGTGTGGCAAATGAGAGTATTCGATGCCAACAACTTGCCTTTAAAAAAAAAAAAAAAAAAAAAAAATTTAACACATGCTAAAACACTCGAGTCAAGATCACACCTATATGGCTATATATACCGTGAAGAACAGTGAAACAATATTCAAATCGAAATTTTTGTCAAAACTTGATCTAGACACGAATTCGCACCAAACTTAAAACTAGACAACTGTTCTAAATCCTAAACCAGATCTTTGTTGAACTTATCTCGATATGAAAAGTTGTAAAGCAACGAGTTGGTCGCTTGTTGAGTGTTGTATAACCCCTAACTGGGCTTCTACTTATCTAAAAAGCCCATGGTCTCTCACTAAAGGTCCAACCCATTCTTATAAATAGAGGGGGTCACCAATGAAAAAGGGATAGGGTTAATCACCAAAATACCCATTTTTTTGGACTTTTCTGAGCTGGTACCCAAAAAAAAAAAACCTTGACAAAATGCCCGCGCAAGGCGCAAGAGACCTTGCGACCTTGCGACTTGCGTCCTTGCGCCTTGCGTCCTTGCGTCCTTGTGTTAAAAAATTAGGTCAAATATAGAAATCAGACACCACATACACACACACACCCCGACACTCAGCTCTTGCGACCACTTTGCGACCGACGGCGATTACAAAGAACCTTGCACTTGCGACCCCCTTGCGACCCGTCTACCCTTGCGACCTTTCTTCTGAGACTCACCACATCACCACCACCACCACCACCATCGCCAGCACCACCGCCATCAGTACATCTCACCACCATTACCATCACCGCCTCCATTAGCATCACCATCACCACCACGATTGAGAAAAAGGAAGAGAAAAAAAACCGACAAAAAACGTGATCAAGATGTCACAAGAACAGGTAAGTGTTTCCTTTCAACTATCTCCGTTAGATTACTCCATTTCTATGTCGAAAATGATATATAATTTTTGTTGCACACCAAGTGTTCGATGAAATGCTTCAACGAGCTTGGTGATGCAAAACTCACTTATAGTGTTGCTAGATTTGTTAAAGTTACAGTATTTGGAAGCTAACATTTTATAAAAACTGGAACACGATTGTTTTAGGGCTTAAAACTAGAATCTGGTATAGGCGCAAGGAAAGTCTTGCGTCCTTGCGTTTGTCCGTAGTAGCTGGCGCAAGGCACGTCTTGCGTCCTTGCGCCTGTGATAAACGAGACGCAAGGTGCGACTTGCGTCCTTGCGCCTGTATTTTTTTTCTGAAAAACTGTCTGTTTCAGGGATATGTTGAGGCGAAGTTGACGATGAAGAATATGCTGAATGTTATACCTCAACTAAAGGCATCAATGACTGAGAATCAACAAAAATTTTTTAGGGGAACTTGTTTTGGTCCTTGGCTAGATCTTTCTTACACCGGCAATGATCCGGGCCTTGTACATGCAATGCTCCAAAGAAAGAGTGAGCGACCGATAGGAATAGATGAAAAGTACCCTGCTGATGATGAGGAAATATGGTTTAGTTTCCGTCCGAATTTCAAAATTAGATTTAGTAGGCGGTAATTTTGTCTCATCACGGGGTTTAAGTTTAGTCGTCGCACGGACATGGCACATTACATTCCCAGAAGTTATGATGTAGAAACACCACCGATTAGACGACGTTGTTTCCCAAATCGTAAAGATAATTCAAACATTACAATTACCGATATCCAAAAGCTTTTATATGATGGTGCTGATTTTGTGGTTAGTGATGATGATGTCGTGCGACTAGCCATTATTTTGATTGTGGAGAGAGCGTTTATGGGTAAGCAAGGGATTCATGTGGTGAGCAAAAAATACCTATGGCTAGTCGAAGACTTTGCTAAATTGAATGACTACCCGTGGGGTAATCGTATTTGGGATGCCACTTACCCCGTAGTTAAAGATGGATTTCAAGCTCGGGAAAGTCAGTTAGAGGTGGGAAAGGGTTATACTTTGGTCGGTTTTATGTGGTCATTTAAGGTAAAAATAAACAAGTTTGGTAGATTTGGTTAATACCTCAACATTTGAATCGTATATTATTTTTTTATGCGTCCTTATTTATTTAACTAATTTTGTAGATTTGGATTCTCGAGGCATATCGACGAACAATTAAAAGTTTTGCCCACAAGAAAGACAAAAATGGAGTACCGAGGGCCTTATTTTGGAAACGTTCATCGGCTGAGACTTTTTCAGTCACTGATTACCTGCATCTACTAAACGTTATGGTAAGTGTTGTTTTTAACATAAAAGTTTTATTGGTGCTGGAAGAATACAGAGTAAGGATTTAGGATAAAATGGGTTCTGTGATGGGCGCAAGATATATCTTGCGTCCTTGCGTGACCAAGGCGCAAGGTTCGTTCTTGCGACCTTGCGCCTGCACCTTACGTCATATGGCCAACGCAAGAGTAGTCTTGCGTCATCAGTAATTAGGCGCAAGGACGCAAGACCAACCTTGCGCTTGGTTACTGATGACGCAACACGCAAGGTTCACGGCTTGCGTGTTTGTTTACGGGACGCAAAGTTTGTCCTTGGGTCCTTGCGCCTTCAGCTAACGTCTTATGGTCAACGCAAGAGTAGTCTTGCGTCATCATTTACGAGGCGCAAGGTTGGTCTTGCGTCCTTGCGCCTCGTTGTGATGAAGACGCAAGATTTATCTTGCGTCCTTGCGCCTTTGGATTTAACTTTTGCTGCTGTTGTACAGGATGATTGTCTGAAGAATAAACGACCTTTTCGTACTCTGCATCCCACTGATGTTGAGAGTGGATGTCAATGGTGGTTAAAAAGTTGCCAATACTTTGATGGGACGGAAGTGGATGAGGAAGTTGAAGAACCTGTTGAAGATGAACCTGTCAATGAGGAACATGGTGGTGGAGAACAGTCTCAATCTCAATCTCAATCTCAGTCTCAATCTCAGACTCAATCAAACTTATCTACTGATGCAAAGGAATTATACATGTCTTTGGTGAAACGGATGGATAGGCAAGAGAAGGAGCTGCAAGAGTGTAGAACGCAAATAAATGATCACGAGAGACGTATATCTGAACAAGAGAAACGAATATCAGAACAAGAGCAAAATCAAGATGAGGAGTTACTTGGTCGATCCTTCTCAGACAATGAAAACGACAAATCAGCTCAACGGATTAGACCTGGAATGAGAGATCGACGACCAACGCGTGTACTAAGCTCCCCTTTCACAACACCGGGATACAGAAAACCAATCGAGAAGGTATATCTTTAATTACATTTTTTTACCTTAAACTTGCAGTTTTGTCATTAATTATCGAGAATAAACAGGCTGTGTTTGTTAAAAGTAGGCGCAAGGTCATGTCTTGCGTCCTTGCGCTTGTTTTGCCAAATAGGCGCAAGGTATGGTCTTGCGACCTTGCGCCTATGTTACATAAATGGCGCAAGGTCATACCTTGCGTCCTTGCGTATGTCTCAAGGGTTATCTTGCGCCCTTGCGCCTTTTTCCTGACTTTCTATAATTCAAAGCTGTCAGATGATGTTGCTCGCAAAGTGAAAAGGCTGAGGGTGTCTGAGGCTGAGGAGGTTGTTAATCTCGATACTGAAGAACAGGGTGTTGTTGAAGAAGAACCCCACCCTATTGTTGAAGAAGATGTTGTTGCTCCGATTGTGAAAAAGCGTAAACGGTCGCAAAAGGATTGGGTTAATGACGAGGAAATTTGGTCGATGGTAGACAGGCTAGTGAATGATCAAGGAACTCTACTACCACCACCACCCAATGCTTGGAGAGATGGTAGAAAGCACGTTGGGCCTGCAAAAGATCCGAAGAGTATGGTGGATAGTAAGCAAGAAACGCGGTGCATGTTCATTTTTCAGAACGAAAATTTTATATACCTCACACCTGAGTTTTGGATCAGGTTACTTGGTCTTGGATATTCCGGATACTTGGAAAACTTAGTAAGTTGCTCGCTTATTTGTTTCCATTCTTGGAAAACTAAGTAAGTTTCATGCTTATTTGTTTTATCACAATTGTAGCATATTGATGGATGGGCTACACTTATGTTGAGATATCGTCAGAGGGTTCTCCCCCGAGCAAGCCAGTATTCCACTCCTATTATCCCGACCGACTCGTTTGCGTGTAGTTCTCGATGGACTGTCATGCCATTGGGTTTCCTTTCTAGGCTTGCAGCGTTTCAGTCCTATTATGATGATACACAAAGGGAGGAAGAGAAACGGAAAGAAGCGGAGAAAAGAGGAGAAGTAGCAATCACAGGGGAGAATCCACCTGATTATATGTATTTGATTGGATTAGGGGATGTTAGTGATGAGCTATATCCATCCTGGGCCTATTGTGATAAGGTATGTTTTAATTCCCAATACAAATTTTAGGTTTTGAAGTGTTCTGGAACAGGCGCAAGGTTAAGTCTTGCGTTCTTGCGCCTGGTGTTTTAGGTTGGATGCAAGGTTGTCCTTGCGTCTTTGCGTCTGGTGTTTTGAGGTGTTCTGGCACAGGCGCAAGGTTCAGTCTTGCGACCTTGCGTTTCTTTAGTACTGGCGCAAGGTGTGACTTGCGTCTTTGCGCCTGGTGTTTTAGGTTTGACGCAAGGTTGTCCCTGCGTCCTTGCGCCTGTTGTTTCTGGTTGACGCAAGGTTGTCCTTGCGTCCTTGCGCCCTATAGTCTTGCGTCCTTGCGTCCTTGCTTCCATTCTTCAGGCGCAAGGTATGGTCTTGCGTCCTTGCGCCTATTACAGTTTAGCTAATATTGTGTATGTTTTTTGCAGATTTTGATCCCCGTTCACTTTTACGATGCTCAACACTTTATTTTGATTGTGTTGAACTTGGAGGAACAGAAGATATTGGTGTACGATAGTTTTCCCGGTCATGTTGATCAAGAAATTGTCAAGCTCACCAAAGATCTGGGAGATCAATTGCCTGTATACTTAAGAGCAATTGATTACTTTAACCAAAAGCAAGACTCCCAGATTGTTGACTACTTGGAAAACAAGGAGAGCATCGAGTTCATGACCGAGGCAGCACCAGTCGTGCCGGTGCAAGGTGGAAGTAATGGGGACTGTGGTGTTTGGTTCTGCATCCATATGGAGAGGGTGATCTTTGGGTGGGATGAAATCCCAAACATTGGAGATCCTAAAAAGGCCGCAGAAGACTACAGAGTGAGAATGGCCAAGACCTTCTTTCGTGCACGCTTTGATACCCAGGAACCCCCACCAAAAGAGAAAGCAAAAGTTGGTAACTGAGGTTTTATTTTGAAAACTGTAGTTAATTATGTAATTGGTGTATAAAACTGTAAATGTTGTAAACTGTGAACAGGTCCGTAACTGTATTTTTGAAGGCGCAAAGGTGTGTAATCAGACCTTGCGACCTTGCGTCCCGTAATAGCCGTAGACGCAAGGTCCTTCTTGCGGCCTTGCGCCTCGTATTTAGCAGCAGGCGCAAGGTGTTTCTTGCGTCTTTGCGCCTTTTTATTAAGCAGGCGCAAGGTGCTTCTTGCGTCCTTGCACCTATTTTTGAAACATACGCAAGGTTCATCTTGTGACCTTGCGCCACAACATTTTTATTATTCTTGTAACACTAGCTTGTGCATTCAATATTATAACATATGAAGTAACACACGAAACCACATCATAAAATACTAATTAAAAAATATTACAACAATGGAAGACATCACACCTTAATTTGTTCCTGAAAATAAACGTATTCTAGGAACTAATTACTACCTAAATTGTACGTTGGATAAAACTGAGATTGATAAGCTTGAGATGGTTCGACTGTCTCTTTCGCCTTTGAGGTTGTGTTTCTTGCCCGTTGAGAAGTTGATTCACCTGTTCGGTCATAAGCAGCTGGGCATGTTGATCGAGAATGACCTGGTTCTTTGCAATGACTACAAGTTCTTACTTTTTTTGAAGTTTCTTCACCTTTTGAAGGAATGCGTTTTTTACCTTTAGGACGTCCAGGTTGTCTTTTCTTTAGAACTGGGGGGTGTACAAGTTGCAAAATCCCGGGACCCGGATCCGACCATTCAGACCGATGGGGGAGAGGAAGAATGTGTTCGGAATACGTATTTATGTATGTTTGAGTAACCGGTGAAGTAAGACTAACTGATTTGTTGCGATGTTTGAAATACCAATCCTGTATTGAACAACGAAAAAATTCGAACAACATGCAAACGGGTAGTTTACGAGCATGTCTTGATAGAGAGTTTATAGACTCTACACTGTTGCTTGTAAGGTATGAATACCTAATATGAGTAGATTGACTTCTGGACCATCTATTGATACCATCCTCACATAGAACTTTATAAGACGCTTTCAATCTCCTTCGAAATACATCTAGATGATCATGAAAATCCGACGCACGGTACGCCTTAACCATTTTCCAAAAGTGCCAGTCGAAGAATTTCATCTTGTTGGATTTAGTTTTGATGTTCATGAATAAATGACGTGCACAATGAGCGTGAAACGCTTTCGGAAACACATTTGCAATGCCGTGTGCTATTGAAGCAGCACGATCAGAAATAAAAGTAATCTCTGACATACGATCAACCATACCATAACTCATTAAATGATCTCTTAGGTTACCAAAAAACCATGACCAAACACTGTTTGTCTCGCCTTCACCAATTCCATAAGCCAATGGCAAAATTCCATTATTGCCATCCATCGCAACAGCAACTAAATTAGTACCCAGGTACCCACCCTTTAAATGTGCAGCATCGACGATGATTATCGGGCGGACATGTTGCACAAATGATCGAATCTGCATGAAATTTTCACAGTAAATCAAATATTATTAATAAAGACCTCATACACCATACGCAAGGCGCAAGGAACACTCTTCTATCTTGCGCCAACGAAGCGCAAGTAAAGCCTTGCGTCCTTGCGTCTTTAATGCCAGGCGCAAGGTTTTTATTGCGTCCTTGCGTATTCGTTGGCGCAAGGTGACCCTTGCGCCTTTGCGTATGGTGTACATATTAAAAGGTGGTTTTTGCTAATATATATTTACTTACAACTACTCCAATGGACATGTAACACATCACAAATTTATTTTCTTTATCGGTAACCAAATTGGTGATGGTCCCCGGGTTGTGGATCTTAAGGTTATGAAGGTAAATGGGAAGCATTCTAAAGGAGTCATCACTACTGCCACGTAACATCTCTATTGCTTGACACTTGGCCCTCCATGCTTGATTGTATGATACGCTCACTCTAAACCGATTAGCTACATCATCACGTATATCTTTTGGTTTATACTCTCGATTAGCAGCCTTGAACGAATCCATAAGAATACTACCCAACACCTTTTTAGTAGCATGTTTATTGTTTCCCATAATTTGTGTGCGTGAGCAAGTGTGTACGTCATGCAACTTTTTAACCATAAAGTTTTCAGTGTGTCTTATTTTGTATGCACTACATTTCCACTCACAATTTGGCAACACACATTTAGCGGTGTACCGAGATTTGTCTGACTTTACAGGCTTTATTTGAAAGTTTTCTTCAAGGCATTTTGTAAATAGCTGGTTTAGGAATTCTTCCTTGTTCGAAAACGTTTGACGAACTTTGACCAAATCAGATACCTGATACGTGGTTGGAATTGGGGTCGTAAATTCTGGGTTTTCTTCATCTTGCTGAATGTGTAGAGTTGGCATATTCCAGAATACATCTTGTTTTTCTTCATCTTCTTCATCTTCATCTTCCTCGTCACTTGCTTCATCCGATTCACTAGACCCAACAACAGGTATAAACGGATTCTCTATTTTTTTTATTTTACACACGTTCTCGGCGCCATGGTTGAAGAAGTCAAATTCTTCTGTGTTTGGAGGTGGTATTTCAGCCTGTTTTTCTTCCAAATAGTGTGTTTCGAGGTTTGGTTCGGAATTGTGTATTTCATCCTGTTCTTTTTGCAGATGGTGAGTTTGTTTGTTTGGTTGAGACTCGAGAATCCGGAGGTTTTGTTGGAGATGGTGTGTTTGTGGATTTTGTTGGGGCTGGTGTGTTTGTGAATTTTGTCCGGGTTGAAGCATTCTAACTTTGTCGACAACATAAATATCAATAGGCTCGTTTGTGACAGCGTGTTTTAAAACTCAAAAAAATCTTCATGATCATCAGTAATATCAAAAATATGATTATTATCAATATATCTTAGCGAAACAGGTGCATTAGGTGGCAATTCAATTTTTTTGAGAATTTTCCTTAACAATACTCTTCGATTTATTGGTTTTTGTGGAGCAAGTGGTAGTTTTAATCTGGTTCTAAAACAGTCAAGAGGCAGATACATAGGTATGTTGTTAACAAATTCAAAATTACCCCCACAACATACATGAACAACAAATGCTTCATCATTACTACAGCTCATTAAGACACAAATTAGTGAAAAAAATAGATAAAAGTTGGTACCTTAACGATGCTCTAATGACTTGATCTTTTTGAAAATGAAGTGAAATAAAATGATTAATCTGGAGTTCTAGCCTCATTAAATAGACAGGTACATAATCTTATCCGTAAAGGTACAAAGAATCCAAAAAAATCTTATCCAGAAATCAGGAAAAATCCATTCTGATAAGACGCAAGGCGCAAGGACGCAAGGACGCAAGTCCTTATCCTTGCGCCTTGCGTTTACACGCAAAGGCGCAAGCCGCAAGGTCGCAAGGTCTAAAGATACTTGCGCCTTGCGCGGGCAAATTCTCAAAAAAAAAAAAAAAAAGGGGGTTCCAGCTCAGAAAAGGCCAAAAAAATGGGTATTTTGGTGATTGAAAGGGATATCTCCCTCACTTTCTCACACACAAAAGCAGTTAGAAGATATTTTCCATCTCATCTAACAACCTATTAATTCGATTAATCCGAGTTGTTCGTACAAGATCACAATGAATGTTTATGTATATGTCGTATATGTATATCACTGTATGTGTATATTTATGATATAAATGATGAAGATAGCCATTGTTGTAACGATGATGATAAAATTGAATGCTTATTTCTTGCGAGTGTTTGTTACAATATGTTGAAGGTTGAAAGGAGTTGGTTAAGGATTTGGTGAGGTATTTATGTGTCACATACCAACACACTTACAAATGTTCTATGTCTTTACATTTGATACGAAATTGCATCAATAATTTGTGATCTAATAACCTCCATCTTCATCTCCAAGCCTATGTTCGTAGATGAGCTCCGATACATTTTAAAATGCTGTATTTATTGTACTACGCAAGTTGCATCTAGATTTAAGAATCGTAGTTACGGGTGTTACTAGTTAAAAGCTCAAATAAATTTACATGATCCAATAGTGTCACCTGACAAAATTTACCCTATCAAATGGTATCACTAGTTAAAAGTCCCAGAAATTTTTCATTGTATATCGTATTTCACTGGTAGCCCGTGCTAGTGTGCTACCGATGCTTACATAATAGATCCACCCTTGGCCATGGCCCCACACGTCATGCATTTTCACATTTACCATGGGTAAATGTTACAAAACAAGCCATACCATGTTTTGGTCAAAATGAATGAGATATGATATATCATGATGCAATGTATGGTCTCAAGCTACTAAATAGAATGCTTTGTTTATTGGTGTTATATGCTCACAAGATTAAGACACTGATTAGTATAGTATGATAAAATGATTGTTCTATTAATCAACTTGCTTAGTCACATTAACTGAGTTCATCAAGTCTGCTTGTATGCATATATCTTAGGATCTAATTGAGAAGTACTATTTAAACTAGCCCTGATAAACATTGAAACATAGTGAAATCAAACAATAACACACAACCAATACAACTATTGAAACATACTACCACTTGCATCTTCGCGAATCTTGACGATGATCGCTGATGATGACTTGTACAGACGGACTCAAAAATCAATTGGAACACCAAACACAGCAGACACCGACCACCAAGAACGACCAAACAACTGTCGAAGTCCCTAAACTGCTTACACAAGAAAAAACCATCCCCAGAACTTTAAGAATCGCAACAAAAACCTCAAAGGAATCATCCACAAGTTGCCATATATGCACAATTCTCAACGGCTGAAAATCGAAGACCTGATGGTGTGAGGACCATATAATTGAATCAAATTTGTATACTCCAGATGATACCAAGTAGCGGGTACCGTATTGTAAGTTGTAACGTACATGTTCATTAACTACGAGAATAACTATTGTTTTTTTTTCGATTTCACAATATCATCTGAAGTGCTGTTTTTCAGTTAAAATAAACTTTACAATTTATTAAAACCAATAGAAATAAAGAAAAAAAATATCTTTCAGCGTTAGAAAGGTGACGCATGGAGAAACATCATAAGAAATGCCGTGGAGTGGGGAACGCTGAGCGTCTTGTCTTCGAAGGAAAATTGTGACGAACCACTCTCTATTGTCTTATATAGAACCACATTCCTCGATCACGTCCACAGTCATCTCGGTTTGAACCTCCGCTACCATTCTTCACCGTCCACACATCTGGGTTATAACCAGGCTCTGATACCATTTGTAGGATCGATTTTAGATCCACCAATATGTACAACATATAAGCTCGTGAGTTCCACAGTACTCTAAAACCAATTGGTGATAGAGGGAGGTTCCCATAAGCTTATATGTGCACATTTGTTTTTTTTTCACTTTCCGATGTGGGACACAATGAACCGATTAGCTCCAACAATATATATTAAAAGGCACATAGAGGAAACAATGATACTGCTAATCAGAGAATCAAGAACTGAAAGATGCACAGAGGAAGATCAGATGATAGTTTCGTTTACATTATCTAGGGATAATAAGTACCTGCTCGTTAGTATTGTGATTTTTGAATGAAGAATTACATCTTTGGAGTATCCAGGGCCACATTCGAGTCATTGCAATGTACAAAGGTCAGAAGCGCTCTCGCTTTATTGTTATAGCTTGCTTTGGTGGACTTAAACAGCAGGCATTCGTTACTAGTGGCAGTGAAGATTCTCAGGTATATATTGTTTTGTACAACTAACTTGTCTTGCACGGGTGGAAATTGGGCGGATTGGCAAACTAGTTTGGGTTAAATTGGATTAAAATCATGGTACCCCAGAAACAAAGGCAAATGGCGTTAATGGGTCACATATGATAGCATCAGCAAGTGACGATGGTTAAATAAGTAAATGGGGCTTAAAACAATTGCATTACAAAGGGAAACTGCCAACTGAGAATGACAATCACTACTGTAATGGAGCAACACTTTAAAAGAAGTTAATTTCTCATTCATGGGTAATTTTAGGCTGCGATTATTTTGCAGAATCCAATGGAATTCGATCGAATTGCATTCCTAATTCCATTCCATAAGATTTGATTCATCTGCGAGCATCTATCTTCTTCTTGATCTGCACTGAAGTTTCATCCCGACTTTCACCGCATACGATTTGATTCAACAAAAACTATTCACATCTACCTTCAACCAACCACGCTTAGTCCGGGAATTTTGGCTACACCATTGTCTTGCATAAGCTTCCTTGTAGTTTTCGCATCATCCCATCGTTTTGCTCCAGCATATATGTTTGAAAGAACAACATACCTAAAAAAAGATTATAAAACCATACATTTCTATTGACATCATCTAAGCCTGGCAAACGGGTTGGGTTGGGTCGACACCCAATTGAGTTTGGGTCAAAACGGGTCATGGGTCAAACGGGTCTCAAAATTCAAACGGGTCGAACAGGTTGGGTCCAAGCGGGTTGGGTTGGGTCGAGACCCATTTTTCTTATAAAATTATTTTTTTAAAAATAATTATTTTTTCTTTAAAAAATTAATTATTTTAACAAAAATAATGACTTTTTTAATTTATTTTTTAATTTTTATTATTTTTTTTAAAATTAGTTTACTTTTTTTTTTTTTTTTAATGTATAATGTTTTATAATTTTTAAACTTTTTAATTTTTCTAAGTTTCTAAGTTTTTGATTTTTTCGGTTTTTTTATTTTTTTTCTTCGTATAATGGGTTGGAAATCGGTTTCAACGGGTCTAGATGGACCTTCTAACATATTGAAGGACTAAAGATGGGTCTATATTGGACCCATTCCTTTTGATTTCTCAAAACCCAATGGACCCAATCGGTTGACCCAAAGGACCCAATTTTTAGTGTATGGGTCATTATTGCCAGGAATAAGTCATCATCATAACTAAGATAAACTTAATAAACAAAGAGCTTAGTACCGTCCACTATGTTCGGGTTCTAAATCAATAAGGCGTTTTCCAACCGCCTGAGCCACCTTATCGTTCCCATGTATCTTGCATCCACCCAACAAAGCACCCCATGCGTACACATTCGGCTCCATAGGCATAACCCTAATAACATCCAACGCATCCACAAATCTTCCAGCTCGAGAAAACATGTCAATAACACATCCATAATGTTCAACTTTCGGTTCAACACCATAATCACATTCCATACAAGACAATAGTTTCTGACCTTTGTTAATCATTCCAGCGTGACAAAAAGCACCAAGCATCGCAACAAAAGTTACATCATTTGGTGCCACTTTTTCATACTCCATCTTTTTAAACAAAATTTGAGCATCTTTAGCATGACCATGCATTCCTAACCCGATTAACATCGTATTCCAAGCAAGAATGTCTTTAAATTGCATTGAATTAAACACTTCTAATGCTTCTTCAATGTTACCACATTTAACATACATATCTATCAATGCAGTAGCAACAATTCGGTTTACTTCAATATGTTGTTCACGAATATACGAATGTAAATACAACCCTTGTTCTAAAACGCCCAACTGACCAATAGCAGACAGTACACTAACAACCGTAGCCTCGTTCACTCTTACTCCCACAACCTTCATTTCATCAAACAACGCAAGTGTTTCGTTTGACTTTCCGTTTTGCGCATAACAAGCAAGCATAGCATTCCACGAAACGACATCTCTACACGGCATGTGACGAAACATATTAACCGCACCCTCTACATCACCACATTTCACGTACCCCGCCAACATCGAATTCCAAGAAACAATATTTCTCTCAGGCATTTCATCAAACACCTTCTTCGCTTCACCAAGACTCCCAACGATCGCATACCCATTAATCATACTATTCCACGAAACCACATCCTTACACGGCATTTCATCAAACACCTTACGTGCAAGCTCCATCTTTCCAAATTTCACATACCCATCGATCATTGAGTTCCAACACACAACATCTCTATCAGGATACAAATCAAACAACCGTTTCGCAGACGTTAAACAGTTACTATTCGCGTAAAACTTAATCAACGAACTTCGTACGTAAAGATCAGATTCTAAACCACATTTTAAGACATGAGTATGAACCAAACCCTTAACTTGATTAATCATTGATGATGCAGTGCACGCTTTAATAACAAACGGAAATGTCATATGATTGGGACGTATACCATTGCGTAGCATTTGGATGTACATAAATATGGCTTGTTGATGTTGATTATGGGATGATGAAAAAGCTCTAATGAGTGAATTATAAAGTTGTAGACTTGGGTTTGGTTGGTTATGGAATATATTTTGGGTTTGGTGAGTGATGATTTGAGCATGTATCTGTTGGTATTGTTTGATGTTTTTACATTTGGTTATTAGGTATTCGAATTGTCGAATGCTGAAAAACATTGATGTTACTTACGTAGGTACTTTCAAGTAAACGTTAATACAACTTTTCAAAAAGGAAGGACCCGGGCCAGAGCAATTTGGGAAACCGGTAGAAATTTTCAAATCGTGTAACAGGTTTGTAGCATTAGCTACATTTTTAAATTCTATTTTGTTAGAATCTACGGGTTTGTTTAAACGAAACAGTGAATGATAAGTTTTAAGTATTAAGTGAATGTAAATATTAAAGTCATTTAGTTTAATGACCCGTGGAACCACAGATTCCAACTAAGAAACTTATTTCACGGGTTTGTTTAAACGAAACACTTTAATGATATGTTTTAGGTATTAAGTGAACATAAATGTTAAAGTCATTTAGTTTAATAATCCGTTGAATCACAGATTCCGACTAAGAAACTTGTCGTTGCTTTTACAAACATATTGACATACTTAACATGGTCAGAATAAATGAACTACTATTCCCCCACGACCTTCTTCAAATTTTATCACAATTACTATTTTCCTTGTCATAAAAGCCTACATTACAACATTTTAATGAGACGTGTATTTCGTATACATATGTAACGTGATTAATCCCGTAAACAGAACTCATATTTGAATTTGAATAATAATAATACAATAATAATAAAGTTTGTTCTAAAGTTGATTATTTATATTATTAATAATAATTAATAGTAATAACAAATGTCTCTTTAATTTTTTATTAAAAAAAATAAAAATACAATTATTATATGAAGGTTGTACAATATGCTTCAAAGTTTGTACATGTGTTCATGGAGTGTCTTGTAAAAGATTGTACAATTTGTTTTAAAGTTTTTACATACAGTCATGAGGATGTTTTATCATAATGTTGTACATAATGCTTCAAATATTGTACATATGGTCATGGAGGTGTTTTACCATAAGGTTGTACATAATGCTTCGAATATTGTATATATGATCATGGAAATGTTTTATCATAAAGTTGTACATAATGATTCATATATTATATAATGAACATGTTAATATTTTTATTAAATATAATTAATTAATTTAATGACATCATCATGAGGTGTTTAATTTTTTTTTTTCTTTATTTTTGAATTTTTCTTTAAACTTGGATAATCCTTAGTTATGACATCATCATTTTAGAGACTTATATGATAATATAGATATTACTGGTAGTTTGCATGTTTTTTAAGGAAAAAAACATAATTTTATTTTTTGAAAGACAGGTTGTCGACATCATCTAAAGGGGACTTAACCACATTTGAATTTAATTCGCCACGTATGCACGCACTTTCGGGTAGAAACCCGAACCGTATTACATGGATTCGAACCCTAAATCATCCCGATAGGCAGACGTGTTGGACCTGGATCCTGAATACGGTCGGTAAAACCTCCCTCGGGGCAACCCAGCTTCCCGAAAGCAGTGGCGGAACCAGGATTATTTTTCATTGGGGGCGAATTTTTTTTTAAAATCGTAGAAACATTTTTGGGCAAAATATGGAGGTATTTGAGCAAAAAAAAGGAGATTTTTAGGCAAAATTTGAAGGTTTGTGGATAAAATTTGAACGTTTTGGGGCAAAATTTGTAGATTTTTGAGCAAAATTTGTAGATTTTGGTGTAAAAAAAATCTACCCGGAGCAAAGTCGAAAAATTTAAAAATTTGTCCACTAAAATTTCAAAATCAACTGGAGGCGGGCGCCCCCTTGTCCCCACTTAAGATCGCCCCTGCCCGAAAGTAAGCCTTCCACGAGTATTTTTAAGGAAAAATCGGAAATTAAACTATGATGATCAAAAGGATCTTGATAACTTTAAGTAGTTTATTTGACAAAATTCATTGAACCATTTGCTACAAACAACTTATAACGACCCTAACCTACATTGCAAGATCCATTGATCTATAGTAGAATCTATGACTAACGTTTGTTAAAATCCCTATCCCTACTATACATTATAATAAAGTCAAAAAAGAGATACATTTTAATTTTTCCACTAATCTCAACCATTAAATCAAGAAAATTACCATCACCAACCAATTCTTTACACCCTTAATTATAACTCAATAAGTACACTATCAAAACTTTCTTTCCCATATTGCCCCTACATTAACAAAAACACGGGCAATTAAAAACATAAAGAACTCAAATTAGTCGACACCTACAATCCTTACGAACAAAACAACTGGCAAACCCTCGCTTCAATCGCATGCTTCTCAACACGCAACCTTCACAAATCAATCCAAATATTTTGATAGTAAGAACGTTTACGGGTTAGGAATTCTTCAAAAATCACTCGCAAACATCAGGATCTACTATCGTTAGGGGTCGATTTGGTTAATCAATATCGTTTATTGAATAATCTTCATTCGAAATTCACGGGTTAGTATTTTAACCGGAGACTTAAATCGTAAAAGAAATTCAACGAATTATACTTTCGTTCTTCTTTTGCAATATGATTCAACTCGCTTTTGCTAAATTTAAAGATTCCAAGGTATGTTTCTTCATTGATGATTTTAATTAGGGTTTTGAAAATATTGTCCAAGCTAATTAACATTTGCAGTACTATATTCGTAATTTTTGAATAGCGTGCGTTGTTTTGTTTAAGATGAATTTAGGTATTTTCTATTCAATGTTTCCAATCGATTTTGATTGTATGTGGTACTCGATTTTTGATGTATAATCGAATTGTATGTTATTTGTGTGACTTATGCAACCCTAATTTTTGTGAGTTATGATCATCTCTACATCTTTTTGTATGTTATTTGTGTGTATTTTGCAACTCAAATTTGAGCTAATTATGACGATTTTTGTGTTTCTTAGAGCGTTAAATTGTCTCTAGTTTATTGAACCACAGACGGTTTCATTTGTGTTGGTTGAATGTTGGTTAATAAACTAAACGAAAAACTTAAGCATGATAATTAACCAAAGAATATGTTTTGATGATGACACACACATATGCATAAGTGATGACTGACATCTTAACATAAAACACGCAAGGTCACTAATCCATACTTTATCTTGCAAACAACCAAGTCAAACATAGGTTAAAGAATGAAATTAAAAGTTCAGCTAGACACACGATCGAGGTACGGTCGACCGTATAGTCAACCGTGAAACCCCAAAATGAATTGCAACGCAGTTTTATGAAAACAAGTTGCACGGTCGCCACCACGGTCAACCGCAGTGTGACCGCAGTTTTCTCTGTTACCGTTTTTGACCAAATAAAGTTTGACTAGTTCCCGACATCTATAATTCATGAAACATTTCTCAACATGCTTAGAATAGATGCCCTCTCCATACTCAATTGATTTTTGGTCATAAAAACACTAATTGTGATTAATTACGCCTAATGATATCTTAATGACTAATTAACCAAGATTAGGCATAACACATAAGTGTTAATCAACAACTTGTGATCTTAATTCTTATCTAGATATCCTTAGTATGATCATCAAGTACCAACACATTTAAGCCAATGTCACTAGAACAATAATTGCTATTAGAAATGACTTAGTGATTAATTAAGGCTAAATGAGGAACAATGCTCTCAAGGTTAACTAGTAATGACTTGTAATCCTAAAACACACTTAGATACATTTAGGATGGTCACCAAGTCCCAACTAGAGATTACTCTTCCCTTGTGCATGTGTTGGACATTAATGTGTGCTTACACATTAATCAAGCAATATGTTATATTGCAATTAAACTTGTTAAGAGCTTGAATTATAAGTTGTGCAAGTATCTATATGATTGATCCTAGAATAACTAGTTCTTGCTATGTAAGTATTACTTGCTACTTGCCAATATGCTTAATACTCATAAACTTGTCAACTTGATTAATATGTTTGCTATGTGCTCACTAGTTAGGATTCAAGTAAATAACCTACTCCAATAAATTAAGTGTAAAATGGTTCACAATGAAATCATAGTCAATTGTCTATTTGGTCTAGTCTAAGTAACTAAGTGTGATTGCTTATTCAAGAATGACTTAACTTTAATGTCTCTACATACTTCATAATTATCTTATAGACACATCACTAAATTAATCTCTACCTAAACTCAAATAGAACATGATTTGTGATTAATTGAAACTAGGAAGTTAATGACATAGTGACTAGTCTTTAGAATTGAACCAAAGGCATTAATATGACTAACTAAGTCTTGACCAAACTGAGATTTTCCAAAATATCAATCAAGACACTTCTCCAAGAATGTTGGGTTTGCCACTTTTGGAATGATTAGTCACTTTCATGCAATAAGACTAAATCTCACACACTTAATGCATATAGGTATTGTATAGGATGTTTGATTTCTTTTACAGGTGCTAGAAGGAGTAAAGGTGCCAAAATGCGGTGTTCAAATTTGAGTCAAACGGCTATACAACGGATACTAAATTTAGACTGGAGCACGCACGGTCGCACCACGGTCGACCGTGCAGGCAACCGTGTGTCAACGGCTATTTTTTGAATCCCACTATAAAAGGCAAACATTTAAGAGCATTTGAAGCTGACCCTCTTGCATATTTCAAAGGCTTATTTCCAGAGATCATAAGGGCTCTAATTACTACTCAAATGTGAGCAAACAAGAGAAGATTCTATGATCGTAGAGATATAGAATTGGTTGTTATAAACTTACTAATCAAAATCATTAATCTTGTGAGTTTACTTAGTGTAATGTATGTCCTAGTATTGTGTTAGGATCATCATTGCAAAGTGTATAAGTCTTGTAACTTCAATTAGTAGAAGCATAGGCTAGCTTAGTGATCTACTTCCTTAAAGGGACTTAGGAAGTTGATTAATCTTATTTGAAGATTGATACTTGTCTAAGGTGAAGACAAGTTGATCTATGTTAAAGTTGATCTTTCAAAGGGATAGAAAGATTAGGTTTGTTGTCTACCAAAGAAGTTGAAGCCTTGTAAATTGAATCTCCACCGGGTTTGGAGAAAAGTGCTTAGTGAAGCAACAAATCCCGATTAGTGTAATCAGAGAGTGGATTAAGGTGGATTAGTTAACATCCACCCGAACCAATATAAATCCGTGTGTCTATGTTCTTTACATTACTTCATTTATCATTTTGAACATATACACTACACACATCAAGTTTGAGTTGAATTGGTTGATCAAAGTTAATCGAATTTGGTGATCAATCGAAAAAGTGTTAAAAACGTATCAAGTAACTATTCAACCCCCCTCTAGTTACTTACAATTTGGTTTACAAGATTGCTGCTTCTGTTGAAGATAAGGATTACTTGTGTAGGATTATTCAGTTTCCATCTCAAACAATAACATAAAGTAAGTTTTATTAATACTTAAAATATTTATGGTAGAAAACATGGAAAAGAATGTGTATTGTAATGGCTATTATAAACATATGATGATGACAATGACGTGTGACTATTTCATATGTAGTTTGAAAGTGCTTAGTGATGCTAACCAATTCTCCATTAAAACGATATTGAATAGCCACATAGTCTATGGATGTTTTTCAGATTTTTTTTGGAACTGCGAAGAATTTTTCGGAATTATTACGAACCTGATTTGTGTGATAAAGAAGGTAGGCTTAGGATATTTTGGTTATGTCACGGTAATTAACAGGAAAAAAGATTTTAAAATTTTGTGTGGGTACTTAATGTAAACTAAGGGAAGTACATGGATTATAAGGAACAAAATAATAGAAATGGAAACTAAGATTAAAAAAAAGAATATAAAATGTTTTTTTAACTTTAACACTTTCTCACTTGTTGTGAATATGTGGTGTTTCTACTGTTTAAGCATATTGTGCCATTACAGTGTATTCTCTAATCTTACTGTGGTGTGTTATGCAGTGTTGCCCGGACGCTCAACCATTGGAGATGAATGTAGTGCAGAATTTTAGTGATTTATGCTCTATATACGAGTATAAAACTGTATATGGAAGATATAATCGGTCAAGTCATGGTGTGGACAGTGAACACCAAGGATGAAACCCATGTACCAGATTTTGTGACAATATGTTAAAAAAGTGGCGGTTTTGATAAATTACATTTAAATGAGTTTTATCTCAGATGCATCAATAAGATTTATATGTTTGATCTTAAATGGGTCAATGCAGGGAAGTAGAACATCTAGCATGGAAGACGAGTACCAAACGGGTAAACAAAGAAAACTGTTGCTCATTAGATTTGGACTTGTTATTTCTTTTTTGGTTATAGAAAATTTGGTTATTTGGTTATGATAAAATTAAAAGTTTAATATACAAATGGCATATGTTTTCGGATAAATCCCTTCGTTACTAAGTTGTGATTTTCTTGCAATAACATCGGTTATAAACATTTTATTAGCGGGTTGGCTTGAGTGGCTGCACCTGCTGCCACTTTTATATTAGTGATACGGTTTAACAGAGACGTCTCCTATCTTCCCTTCTGAAGCATCCCCGCGGACATGAAAAAGAGCTTTTGGAAATGATATTTGATACTTTTTATCTTCCTGCTTGCCATTCGTTCTAATTCCTATTATATGGAGTTATTGAAATCCGTTTCTCTCAAGGTACATTACAATCATGTTTGACTCATATATGGAATTATTTTCTGGTTATAGATAACTACTGGAAGATTGTTTTAAGAAAAGTTCCTTCTAATCACTTAGGTATATACATCACTCATATATATCTAGGATTCTAATGACTTTGGTTGGTGTTCATTGTATATTATGCTGACATATAATCAATAATAACTATTGGTTGATTATATTTTACATGTTAATAGGGAAAAAGTAGCCTTAAAGGGAATGGGTATAAAGGAAATCTTAATAGGCTAAATGGATTGAATTATGTCTATTTTAGAATGGGTTTGGAATAATTGCAACACTAGGCTATATGCCCTTCTGTGACATCATTTAGACTTATTACAGAAGTATTTTTGGAGTAACTATGCGAAGCATCATATTGATGATTAAATAACTTATGTATGAGCTATTTAATGTTATCTCTGACTTCTAATACATGTACAGGTTGAGTGTCTTCACAAGTACATATTTATTGCATAAAAACGTCTTTATTAGTAGTTTTATTGTTAGCATAGATGAATATTACAAAATCCTTTTGTATTTTAGTTTTGTTAAACCAAGTATGTGATGTTTTATGAAGCTGCACAATTCAAGGAATTCAAGAGCATATGTTCCTACTGTCCAAGGATCCAATAATTAAAATTCTCAGGTACGAAACAAGGTTAAGATTTTTTATTTTATCACTAAAGGTGGCAACATGGATGGATCAGGTAAGGTGTGTAGTTTTTTTTTCCAGTTTAGTTGGTGCAAACACGTTGCAACATTAAATTTTAGAACTAATGGATGAGTGTGTCAAATATAAATTCAAATTTTACTTTATTAGTTCAATTGCAAGTCTTTTTGGAATTTTCTGTATAAAATGTACACTAAGTAGCCCCACCTTACATGGGGTGAGTGTTTTTTGATGCACAAAATCCTTAATACCTTTTTGGCAGACATCACGAATGAAGCATATAGTCATAAAGTATGCAGAAGCAATTCAAAAGGATTATTGACACATGTAAGTGTAGTTTGCTCTTCAAACTTGAACAGGTCTTAGGAAGGATTTTGAAAGATGCTATAATACGCGGAAGTGAAACTACAGTTTATACCATTGAGGTAAGGTAATATTGTGTTCCTGTTCTAACAATTGAGGTCGATAGAGTTTTTAATCTGGTGGTGGCAAAACGGGTGTATTGAACATGGTCGGGATTAGATCATTTATTAATAAACGGGTCAATTTTGAATGAAAAAAGTATCTTTCAAATAAATCATCATTAAAATTAAATGGTTTTGTGCATGTATTTGGGTATAACATATGCTCATGGGCATAGTACTTTAGTATATTTGAGAGATGTTTTAAGCAACCTGAGTCTCTTAAGTTTGTAAGATGGGTGAAGTTGGTGGCGTAGTAGAAGTGGGACCAGTTTTTTACTGAGAAACAAGTGACATGATGGTGCATCCTCTCAAGTACCCGGTGGAGGCAAACCACGACAAGGGTTAGGTGAACTCCCTCCCTGACTGTCCAAATTTTTAAGGAATGGGTGGTAACATAGTGGGTAGAGACTGGTTGTTATCATTTATGTAATGCTATTTTAATTTTCATATATGCAGATAAAAATGTGTTCTTAAGATTTTGGAAGAGTTTAAGAGATGCTACTCTATCATGTTATTGACTTATGGGATGTAGTTTGTCATCCTAAACATAAGGTAATGCATAACCAGTAGCTTATCATCACTTCAAAAAGCTTAACATGTACTGTAAACATAAGTTATTCAGGTTAAATCCAATTTTTTTTTTTATTTTATCTTATCACTTATAAAGATGATTAACTGTAAATGAAATGATCTGATAGTCGATTGGTTTATAAAATTAGGTATCTATGTGTTAAGTGTGCAGATTGGTTGAACATTTACTATTGATCATCCTGATTTTACAGTGCTCGAGGTGTGATATCGGCTAAAAAGTCATGTTTTTACCCCCGATATTGAGTCCTAAAAGCATAAAGTTCAAAACTTTGTCAGCAAAATAATCGCTTTTTCAGTTAAATTTGTAGATAAAGTAATTACGAAGATGATGCAAAAAAGAATCAAGAGAAACAGAGCTAAAACGAATATTCTAGAGCGAAAACGGTGAAAGACAAGAAATCAAGTCACGATCCAGTTAATCAAGGCTGACCAGGCATAAAAAAGGGTTGCCATACGGCTTGCCAGTATGGGAAAAGGCTTGTCAAATGGTCCAACAAACGACCTCGAGAAACGGTTTGCCTGGCAAACGGCTTGCCAAATACGGCTTGCCAAACGGCTTGCCAGCCGTTTGCAGGCAATTTTCTAGTCTATTTAAAGGGCTTTTTGTCATCCAATTTCCACACACCTCTCTTCACTCTCTCACTGTAATACTGCGATGCCCCGTACAAAACTATCGTGTACGAATCATCAACATCAGGATCATTACAAGGTTAAGTACTATATGCTGTAATAAAAGAAGTTGCATTCACGATAAAAAGATGACGTCATAACCGACGTCAATTGTTTTACACCAATAGTATACTTCTACAAATAGCAAGCATGAATAAATGTATGTGACCCTTAGGTCATTACAAAATATAGTTTCAAATGTATTAAAGTTTGAATGCAAGATAAACAGTTCATGCGGTGATAACACTAGAGCAGCGGGTGTCTACGGCAAGACTAGCACGACAGCGGAAGCAAATAACCTTAAGCACCTGAGAAAAACATGCTTAAAAACATCAACACAAAGGTTGGTGAGCTATAGTTTAAGTATAACAGTATGTAAGGTAGGCCACGAGATTTCAGTGCTACAAAGAGCGTTTCAAAACAGTATGATAAAGTATATGTTAACCGTAGGCACTTGGTAACTAACTTAACGTTTATACCCCCTGAAAGTACACTTGGAAAGTGCGTATGTTTACGAAGTATTAAACACTCGTTAAATGCTAGCGCTACTAGCCCGAGTGAGGATGTCAAACCCTATGGATCCATATCTAAGATTCGCGTTCACCGGTTCAAAAACCAATGACTAAACGTTACCGAGCTAAAGGGAATGTTTATGCCGTTGTATAACCCACACATATAAAGTTTAAGTACTCGTGCCTAGTATGTAAAATGTAAAATGCGCATGTATTATCAGTTCCCAAAATAGTTAAAGTAAAAAGAGAATGCAATAACTCACAATGATAAAGTAGAGGTAAAGTATGACTCGAGAAATAAGCAAGTGTGTAGGTTCGGGAAGTCCTCAACCTAAGTCAAATAGTACTAAGTCAGTAAATCATCCGAATAGGTTTAAAAGTATGTAAATAAGGTCTTAAGGGTCATCATCATTTATCATTAAACAAAAGGTGTAAAGTAAGTTTCGTTTATGAAAGTAGTTTAAAAAAGGCTGACTTTGGTCAGTCACCACAGCCCCAATACCTACTGAAATAAGGTGAGACCAGTGGCCATGGCTCCATCTATGAGTCCTTTAAGTGTGGTAAAAATTACAGAAGCAAACTCATCTTCGTTTGACCGTGGCGACGGTCTAAGTGCGAGTAGGTCAGAATATTCAGCACAACGTTAAATGGACATAGTGACGATCGGAGCGCCATAAATCCTAAACCGAAACTCGGATTAAGACGAGTCCTATATGAAAAGTTATCTACTCGAACAGATATATCTGAAAATCATAATTACAGTAGCCCAAATCATACAGGTCAGACACAGAAACAGTAAAACAGTAGGGTCAGTAGGTTCTGGTGGTTCTTGGTGCTCGATGCTTATCATGGTTCTCATCCTTGATGCATATAGCTTCAAGTGTACAACTCATTGATGTGTTTGCATACTTTTCACCAAGGTTTGACCATCATAACCCAAGTGTAAGTCTAAGACATGAAGCACAACTCACTTAAGTGTTGCAAGTGTTTTGATGAACCAAAGTTACATCAAGGTCTTAGATTCAACACATACATGAAATGTAAAAGTAATGTAGATCTTCAAACTTGAAAATAAACTAACTAATCAAGATCTTAAGATGTAGAACATAGTTCTTAGTTTGATCTTGAAGATCCAAGACTCAAAAGTCTAGATCTAACATAAGTGTACAAAGTTATAATTAAAGAAAGCTTACTTACATGTTCTTGAACTTTTAAAGTTAACTTTAGTTCAAGATTAATGAGATCAAAGTTAACTAGTAACATTTGACCAATATCAACCAACAAAAATGAATTTAAAGTGCATAATATGAAGTAATAAACTAAGTAAACAAGTTAATAAGTTCATGGGTTTCATACTTTAAAGATTCAAGCCTAAGTCTTGATCTTTAGAAAGTAAACTTTAAAGTTTACTTCATGAACTTCAAGTATGATTTACAACCATGAACTTACAATCTTTGAAACAACATATGTAGAACATAAACTAGTAAGTTTAGTTCTTGTGTGTTCTTGTAATTACAAGATAAAATGAAGAATGAAACTAAAGAGTTTGATTCTTGTAACTAGTAAAGAAAATAATAACAACAAAGTTCATGTAACTAAGTAACAACAACAACTAACAAGTATCAAGTAATTATACAACATCAAAGAACAAAGATGATGATGATATTGTAGCTAAAGGCTACGGTTTAAGCAAGAAAAGAAGGGAAAGAAAAGCTCAAGTTGCTTACAAGAATGTAGAGAAATGCTTGAGAGAAAAGAGAGAAAAATGAAAGCAAGTTGAAGTGTGTGTTTTGAATGAGAGAAGTATGAATGAAGTAGTGAAAAAAAGAAAAGAAACAAAACCCTCTTGTGCACCATCTAGGCCACGGCTGATAATGCTAAAAACGAACATATATTTCATAGCATTATTCCTCAAGAAAGACAAGCTTTTAGTTGCAATTGTTCTATTTACAAGTGATATTCGTTTAAATAATAAAAGGTGAAGACAAAAGACAGATTCGACGAATTGAAGACGCAAACGACCAAAAAGCTCAAAAGTACAAAATACAATCAAAGAGGTTCCAATTATTGATAAGAAACGTCTCGAAATTACAAGAGTACAAGATTCAAAACGCAAAGTACAAGATATTAAATTGTACGCAAAGACGTTCGAAAATCCGGAACCGGGATCGGAGTCAACTCTCAACGCTCGACGCAACGGACTAAAAATTACAAGTCAACTATGCACATAAATATAATATAATATTTAAATAATTCTTATAATTATTTAATATATTATATTATTTATAAAACCGTCGGCAGAAGAAAACAACCAAAAATGAGCCTCCCCAGCTGGCCATGCGATCGCATGGCCTGGAAGGCATAAATCCATGCGATCGCATGAGCCCCAGTTCCAGCCCACATGCCTATAAAAATCGAGCTTTGGTGAACCAAAATATCAATCTATCTTTCTCTTCTCTCCATATATACGTAAAATATATATTTATAATTTATATTTTAATTTTAATTTTAATTATAATTCTAATAATAAGGGTATGTTAGCGAATATTGTAAGGGTGTAAGTCGAAATTCTGTTCGTGTAACGCTACGCTATTTTTAATCATTGTAAGTTATGTTCAACCTTTTTACATTAATGTCTCGTAGCTAAGTTATTATTATGCTTATTTAATCCGAAGTAATCATGATGTTGGGCTAATCACTAAAATTGAGTAATTGGGCTTTGTACCATAATTGGGGTTTGCACAAAAGAACGACACTTGTGGAAATTAGACTATGGGCTATTAATGGGCTTTATATTTATTTAACTAAATGATAGTTTGTTAATGTTAATATAAAGATTTACAATTGGGCGTTCCTATAAATTACTATATACACTCGATCGGACACGATGGGCGGGGTATTTATATGTACGAATAATCGTTCATTTAACCGGACACGGGAATGGATTAATAGCCACTAGAATAATTAAAACAGGGGTGAAATTATGTATAAGGACACTTGGTATAATTGATAACAAAATATTAAAACCTTGGGTTACACTCAGTCGACATCCTGGTGTAATTATTAAACAAAGTATTAAAATCTTGTTACAGTTTAAGTTCCCAATTAGTTGGAATATTTAACTTCGGGTATAAGGATAATTTGACGAGGACACTCGCACTTTATATTTATGACTGATGGACTGTTATGGACAAAAACCAGACGGACATATTAAATAATCCAGGACAAAGGACAATTAACCCATGGGCATAAAACTAAAATCAACACGTCAAACATCATGATTACGGAAGTTTAAATAAGCATAATTCTTTTATTTCATAATTAATTTCCTTTATTTTATATTTAATTGCACTTCTAATTATCGCATTTTTATTGTTATTGTATTGCACTTTTATTATTCGCAATTTCATTATCGTTATTTACTTTATGCTTTAATTTAAGTCTTGTATTTATTTTTAATATTTTACATTTGGTTTTAACTGCGACTAAAGTTTTAAAATCGACAAACCGGTCATTAAACGGTAAAAAACCCCCTTTATAATAATAATATTACTTATATATATATATATTTGTATTTTTATAAAAGTAAACTAATATAGCATTAAGCTTTGTTTAAAGATCTCCCTGTGGAACGAACCGGACTTACTAAAAACTACACTACTTTACGATTAGGTACACTGCCTATAAGTGTTGTAGCAAGGTTTAAGTATATCCATTCTCTAAATAAATAAATATCTTGTGTAAAATTGTATCGTATTTAATAGTATTTCCTGCTAAAATTTAATAACTATTTTGTACACACCTCTACAAACATCAAGTATTTTTGGCGCCGCTGCCGGGGACACTCTTAAACGCCGGAAGCGCAACGCTAATATAAAAAAAAAAAAAGATTTTTATTTTTAGTACGCTTTTGTAAAAATACGTTTTAAATATTCGAAAATATAAAAAGAAAAACAAAAATATAAATATTTTTAGGAGTTTGATAAATATTTAAGTTTTATAAAGTTTATTTATTTCTATTTTTTTTAGTTTGTAAAAATATAAGTTTTATTTAATTAATAAATATATTTTATACAGCAAAAACAGAAAAAAAAAAATATAATTAATTCGGCCCGAACACTGTAGCAGCCCAGCTCTTGGCCCGAAACCCTAGCCCATGCGATCGCATGGATGGGCAACTGAGGACTCATGCGATCGCATGAGCCCTGCTGACACGCCAACTGTAGCCCTGAATCAGCATTAATTACGGGTATTATTTATTATTATAATTATAAAACCCTATTTAGTTTTATATTTAATATTAATTAAGTTTAGTTTTATTATTTAATTTAGTTTATTTAGTTTAATTAAATTTTAAAATTAATATTTTTATAAATTAAATAATATAAAAATAATATTTTTATAAAAATTATACTTTTTACAATTTTTAGTATATTTTTATATTTTGTACTCTTTTAGCGTAATTTTTGTATTTTTCGCTCGTATTTAGTTTTAAGTCATAGTTTTTGCCATATTTATTTTTATTTCTAGATTTTTAGGATTTGCCGTAAAATCCCTTAAGTGCTTTTTCTTTAGACTAAGATTTAGGTACTCTAGAATTTTGCGACGCCTTTTTAAGTTTTAGTTTCTTTTTAAGATATTTCCATTTGGGATTTAGTTTTTCCTGTAAGCTTTAATATTTTTAGACGACTTTTACCTATGTATCAATTATCATTCCAATTAGTAATTTCAATTTGCGATTATAATTTTAAGTTAGTTGTAGTAATAAGGTTAGGTTAGTCAAGTATTTTTAAGTTTTATAAGTTTCTTTTATTTTTCCGTCACCTTTTATTTTTCAACTATTTTTCTTTTTCGACCTTTTTCGACGAACTCTTTTTCTTTCTTATTTCTCGCTATTCTAGTTTTAGGACATAGATTTTTATTCTACTTCTTATCTAAATTTCTTAAAATTACGAAAATTTATTTTGAGTGGTTAAATTGATAGACATCAAAATTTTCTGGTTCGTAGTAATAGTTGGATTTGTACGTGGACCGGGTTATTGGAGCCAATCAGTCCTCAATTATATTGAGACCAAACGAACCCTGCCCCTCTGCTGCATCTTTTGGCTATTCGAAACGTGGGCAAAATCAGAAAAGTCTATTAATTGGATAACTTATTATAATTTTTCTTTCCTTTTTAAAACTAATAGGATATTCAGTGAATGCACCGAGCAAGACGTTCACCACCTTTTGTACGTTCACCACCTGTAACTAGATCAAGACATTTAGCAAATATTACCACCGTTGATTTTTCTTTAGAAACGTCATCCAGTCGACCAAGTACTTCAGTTCAAATTTCCAATAATCCATTTTTTGAACCCGACCTCACAATTGAGAATCCGGAGAATATTCAGGAACGATTCGTAGATCCCGAACCACTAAACTTCCCCCGGAACCACCAATCATTCAAACAGAGATTGTTGAGGAACGAACCATTAAATCAGAATCCTCTAGTGATTCCGATTCAACAAATTCAATTATGGAGAATCTGGAACCTTTAAGTATGGAAGACCGAATGAGAGCTAAACACACTGGCCAAGGTCACACAATTACTCATCCAGACATTAATGCGCCAGATTATGAAATCAAAGGACAAATTCTACACATGGTGACTAATCAATGCCAATTTAGTGGTGCACCGAAGGAAGATCCAAATGAACATCTACGTACCTTTAATAGGATTTGCACACTATTTAAAATCCGAGAAGTGGAGGATGAACAGATATATCTCATGTTATTTCCCTGGACTTTAAAGGGAGAAGCCAAAGATTGGTTGGAATCGTTACCTGAAGGGGCGATTGATACATGGGATGTTTTAGTTGACAAGTTTCTTAAACAATTCTTTCCTGCATCTAAAGCCGTAAGACTTCAAGCAGAAATTGTTACGTTTACACAGAAGCCAAATGAAACTCTATATGAGGCATGGACAAGATATGGAAAGTTGTTAAGAGGATGTCCGCAACATGGTTTAGACACCTGTCAAATAGTACAAATATTCTACCAAGAATGCGACATCACTACAAGGAAAGACATAGATATAGCAGCTGGTGGTTCTATTATGAAGAAAACCGAAACTGATGCTTACAAAATTATTGATAACACTGCTTCCCACTCACATGAGTGGCACCAAGAAAAAGATATCATTAGATCATCTAAAGCAGCTAGAGCCGATTCTAGCCATGACTTAGATTTCATTTCCGCAAAGATAGATGCTGTGGAGAGACGAATGGAAAAGATGACTAAGGATATTCACTCAATACGAATTAGTTGTGAGCAGTGTGGAGGACCACATTTGACAAAAGATTGTCTCAATATTGAATTAACAATGGAACAAAGAGAGAATATTTCATACATAAACCAAAGGCCTGGAAATAATTATCAACCGCCAAGACCGATTTACAATCAAAACCAGAATTATAACCGAAATATTCCATACAACAACCAACAAGGTCCTAGCAATCAACAAGTATCCAATAATACTTACAACTAGCAAAGACCTAATTTTCAAAATAAACCACCACAACAAACCGATGATAAAAAGCCGAATTTAGAAGATATGATGACGAAGCTAGTTGAAACTCAAACGCAGTTTTTCACATCTCAGAAACAAACTAATGAACAAAATGCTCAAGCATTTAGAAATCAACAAGCTTCTATTCAAAATCTGGAACAAGAAGTAAGTAACCTAGCAAGGTTAATAGGTGAAAGAAAACCGGGAAGTCTACCTAGTGATACAAATGCTAACCCCCGGAATGAAACAGCTAAAGCTATTACCACAAGAAGTGGTACAACACTTAAACCACCTGAAATACCTGTAACTTCTGATGAAGCTATTCCTACTCCACAAGAACCACAACCTGATCAAGATAAGGAAAAAGAACCGGTAGTTGAAAAGGTTAATGAAGATAACACAGTTAAGGCTAAACCTTATGTTAAACCATACCAACCACCACTTCCTTACCCGAGTAAAATGAAGAAAGAGAAACTTGAAGCCGAGCAATCCAAATTTTTGGATATGTTTAAACAGATAAATGTAAATCTTCCTTTCATTGATGTGATTTCAGGAATGCCTAGATATGCTAAATTCTTGAAAGATCTAATCTCAAATAGAAAAAAAATGGAAGAACTCTCGGCTGTTACTATGAATGCTAATTGTTCAGCAGTGCTGTTGAATAAGATACCAGAAAAATTATCTGATCCAGGAAGTTTCACAATTCCATGTTTTCTGGGTAGTCTTAGTTCAATAGAAGCATTGGCAGACTTAGGTGCTAGTATAAATCTAATGCCGTATTCACTATACACTAAACTAGACCTTGGAGAATTGAAACCAACTAGAATAAGCATACAACTAGCCGATAGATCAATAAAATATCCTAGAGGGATAATGGAGAACATGCTAGTTAAAGTTGGTAGTTTAGTATTTCCAGTAGATTTTGTTGTTTTGGACATGGAAGAAGATTCTCAAGTTCCTCTCATATTAGGAAGACCATTCTTAAACACGGCTAAAGCAATGATAGACGTGTTCGGTAAGAAACTGACCCTAAGTATAGAGGATGAGAGTGTTACCTTTTCAGTTGATAGAGCAATGCAACAACCACAATTTGCAGATGATACATGTTATTATATTCAAACTATAGATGCACATGCAGAATTATTAGAAGAATTTCCAGAATTACAAGGAACAGGAGAATGTTCTTTAGGAGAAGGTAATGAACTAATTGATGAAGCTGAAATGTTAGCTACACTTATAGCTAATGGATATGAACCAACAACAGAAGAAATTCAAATGCTAAAAGAAGAAGACAGATATCGATACAAATCATCGATAGAAGAACCTCCGAAATTAGAATTAAAGCCACTTCCAAATCATTTGGAATACGCTTATTTACATGGTGAATCTGAATTACCTGTAATAATATCGTATTCTCTTACTGAAAATGAGAAATCACAACTCATTTCTGTGTTGAAAGCTCATAAACCAGCCATTGCATGGAAGATTCATGATATTAAAGGAATAAGTCCTTCGTATTGTACACATAAAATCCTTATGGAAGAAGGTCATAAAACGTATGTGCAACACCAACGAAGACTAAATCCTAATATGCAAGATGTAGTTAAGAAAGAGATTATTAAACTGCTAGATGCAGGTCTAATTTATCCAATCTCTGATAGTCCATGGGTAAGCCCAGTTCAATGCGTGCCTAAGAAGGGTGGCATGACTGTCATTACAAATGAGAAAAATGAGCTTATTCCTACTAGGACTGTAACAGGATGGCGTGTGTGTATTGATTATAGAAAATTAAACGACGCCACCAGAAAAGATCACTTTCCCTTACCTTTCATAGATCAAATGTTGGAAAGATTAGCCGAAAATAGTTACTATTGTTTTCTAGATGGACTTTCCGGATATTTTCAAATTCCAATAGCACCCGAAGATCAAGAGAAAACCACGTTCACGTGCCCTTATGGTACTTTTGCTTACAAACGCATGCCATTTGGACTTTGCAACGCCCCTGCAACCTTTCAAAGGTGTATGATGGCGATTTTTCACGACATGATAGAAGAATGCATGGAAGTTTTCATGGATGACTTTTCAGTCTTCGGTGATACATTTGAATCATGTCTAGTTAATCTGGAACGAATGCTTCTTAGATGCGAACAATCAAATCTAGTACTTAATTGGGAGAAATGCCATTTCATGGTTAAAGAAGGCATCGTTCTTGGACATAAAATTTCAAAAGAAGGAATTGAAGTGGATAGAGCCAAAGTAGATGTAATTGCTAAACTTCCACATCCCACCAATGTTAGAGGAATTAGGAGTTTTCTAGGGCATGCCGGTTTTTACCGACGTTTCATAAAAGATTTTTCTAAAATTTCCACTCCTATGAATAAACTCCTAGAAAAGGATGCTCCATTCATTTTTTCAGATGAGTGTATCAAATCTTTTAATATTCTTAAAGAGAAACTCACTAATGCGCCGATCATGATAACACCAAATTGGAATCTACCATTTGAACTAATGTGCGATGCAAGTGATTTTGCAATGGGAGCCGTTTTAGGACAAAGGATTGAAAAACGATTTCAACCTATATATTATGCTAGTAAGACGTTACAAGGAGCACAAACGAACTATACAACTACTGAAAAAGAACTCCTTGCTATTGTCTTTGCTTTTGACAAATTTCGATCATATATCGTTCTAGCAAAAACGGTGGTCTATACAGACCATTCTGCTCTTAGATACCTATTTTCAAAACAAGATGCTAAACCAAGATTAATCCGTTGGATCTTACTCTTACAAGAGTTTGATATTGAAATCCGAGATAAAAGAGGAGCAGAAAATCTCGCCGCTGATCATCTTTCTCGTCTTGAAAATCCCGAATTAGAAGTTCTAAATGAATCGGCCATACAAGACAACTTTCCTGATGAATATCTATTGAAGATAGATTATAATGAAATCCCATGGTTTGCAGACTATACAAATTATTTAGTATGTGGATTCCTTGAAAAAGGATTATCGTACCAAAGACGAAAGAAATTCTTCAGTGATATAAAACACTATTTTTGGGAAGATCCACATCTGTTTAAAAGTTGTCCCGATGGAATAATACGCCGATGTGTATTTAGAGATGAAGCTAGTAAAATATTAAACCATTGTCACACAGGACCAACAGGAGGGCATTATGGGCCTCAACTAACAGCAAGAAAAGTTTATGATGCTGGATTCTATTGGCCTACAATTTACAAAGACACACACCTTCTTTGCAAATCCTGTGATGCTTGTCAAAGGGCCGGAAAAATAAGTCAACGTGATGAAATGCCACAAAATATCATCCAAGTATGTGAAGTATTTGACATTTGGGGTATTGACTTTATGGGTCCATTTCCAAAATCTCATAATAATCTATATATACTCGTAGCCATTGATTATGTATCTAAATGGGCGGAAGCACAAGCTCTCCCAACCAACGATGCACGAGTTGTAGTCAACTTTTTAAAACGTCTTTTTGCAAGGTTTGGAACACCAAAAGCTTTAATAAGTGATCGGGGTACTCATTTCTGTAATAATCAACTTGAGAAAGTTCTTAAAAGATATGGAGTAACTCATAAAATCTCCACCGCATATCATCCACAAACAAGTGGACAAGTTGAAAATACCAACCGAGCTTTAAAACGTATTCTAGAGAATACCGTAGGATCAAATCCGAAGGAATGGTTCATTAAATTGGAGGATGCACTCTGGGCTTTTAGAACAGCCTACAAAACTCCAATTGGAACCACACCTTTTAGACTTGTTTATGGAAAAGCATGTCATCTTCCAGTAGAAATTGAACACAAAGCATTTTGGGCTTTGAAGACATGTAATCTTGATTTACATGAAGCTGGACGTCTACGATTAAGTCAACTAAACGAATTAGAAGAATTAAGACATGAAGCATACAATAATTCGTTAATCTATAAAGAAAGAACGAAGAAATAGCATGATAAAAGAATCAGAAGTTCAAAAGAATTTAAAGAAGGAGACAAAGTTCTTCTTTTCAATTCACGATTCAAGCTATTTCCTGGAAAATTGAAATCAAGATGGTCTGGACCATTCATAGTCAAAAGAGTTTTCCCATACGGAACGATAGAATTAATAAATTCAAATGGGATTGAATTTAAAGTTAATGGTCACAGAGTTAAACATTACATACATGGTCCGATGGAAGTCGACAACGAAGTTAATCACAATTTCGATACCACAGCTAACTAAGTGTGGGGAGAATCAAGTCTTTAAAGGATAATATGTATTTCTGTTAGAGTTAGATTGTCTGTTTTCATATAGTTCTCGAAAATGGAACCCGAATGATCTTTCCCTAGCAGACCCTAAAGAACTAGTCTTCTCCCCCCATTCTGAATTTTTATTTTTTTAGGTTTTTACGAAATGAAGACTGCCTGTGAACTAAACCATGGTCTAATGCTACACGCTTTGATCACTAAACGTAATAATGACATACTACCGAGTGAATTAGTATCAGTAATCAGAGAAAGAATGGACGGAGTTAGAAAAGAATCCAGATGCGAAGATAATAAATTACAATTTGGTAAAGGAAAATCAAAATCCGCAGCGAAAAGAAGAGCACGACTCCTAGAAAGATGTCACAAATGCGGAAAATGGTCACATGGAGGTAAATGTTCAAATAATCAAACCTATTCAAATACCGAATTTGTTACTTTATGCAGAGACGGATCGTTCATATGTTTAGAAGAAAAGACACTGAATGCTCGAGGTTACGCCTATGTAGCCATGGAAAACCAATTAAACCGACTATCTTATGAATGAGATAGATCATATAACTAAGAAATCTATTTCACAGGTATGTCTGTACAGTTTTTATTTTTATTTTTATTTTTAACCTTTTGATAATAAACGCTAATTTGTTCGCTAAAAAGTATTAAATTGGTATTGAATAAAATTAGGTTTGGCGACCGAAATTATTGATATCATTCAAAAATTTATTACATCACTGCGAAATTTAACGTTTATTCTTAAGGTATAAATATCTTTAATCAATCAACCCAAAATATTTTAAAAATTCGTCATGAGTTAAATTAGGTCTTGGAACCGAAATTACTTTACCGAAAAGAGGGGCGCATATTTTTGATAATATTTGATTGATTAAAGTGGGATAAAAAGCCAAAAAGATTTTTAATTTTATTTTTACCATGTTTTTAAAATTAATATTTAAATCTTACATTAATATTGTAAACTTTGTAAAAACAATATTTTAAAAAAAAAAATGTAAATATTTGAAAAATTAATATAAGTTTGGTGTGAATTTATAATGTGAATTTTTAAAATTAAGTTTGGTGTGAATTTTTAATTTTTAAAATATGAATTTTTAATTTTATGCATGTCAAATTTTAAGTTTGGTGTGAATTTTTAATATTAATTTTGAATTTTATATTTAAGTTGTGTGAATTTAAAAACAAAAATTTACTTTATCTCATTAAGTTAAAAATATGGTTTTTAAAATTCTTCGTAAGTTGAAGACTAGGTCTTTGAACCGAAATTGCTTTACCCGAGGAAGGGACGAGAACTTTTATTATCATTATTTTTAATCTTTTTGAATTAAAGTATGCCAAAAACATTAAAAAACCCAAAAATCTTTACTTTTAAAAATCGCGCTTTGATTTGACAAATTTTAAAATTTTGTCGAGGGACAGACTAGGACAACGATCCGAAACGCCCTCGCTCCTAAAGGAAAACAAAATTTTAAAATTTAATTAATTATAAGTTTTATAAAGTATAAGGTTTTATAGAAAAAAAAAAAAAACTGAAAACACTGTACCCGGACCCCCATGCGATCGCATGGGTTTTACACTTCAACTCCATGCGATCGCATGGAGCTGAAGTCCAGACCTGATACATACAGCAGCCTGTTCTGCCTTCCTCACCACAACACACACACATTCACGAAACTCACCCAAAAATTCACCAATTTTCGCCATTTTTCCACCGTAATTCGTCATTTTTCTTGCTCTAATCATGCCTAGATTCTCATTCCTCAGCAAATTGGTAAAAATTACACCCCTAAACTCTATAAATTCCTAGTTTTTGTGATAATTACCAATTTTTTACCTAATTCAATTTTGTTAATTTCTAGTGTAATTAGTGTTAAATTGTTAGTATTTTATGCATGTATAACCTAGATTGATGCTATTTAACATGATTTGAAGCCAAAAACTTCAAAATTTTTAGAAATCTAGGGTTTGTGTTCTTGAGCAATTTGGGGCTTTTTGATATAAACAGGTTATGGTCGATTTTTGTCATGAATTATTGCTAAATTGAGTAGTGTAACATGTTTAGATAGTTAAATGATCCAAACAATGATCCTAAACATGATTTTTGGAGATTAAAGTGGACTTTTTAAGTCCAAAATTCATGAACTTGATTAATTTGATATATTTGCCATTTGAGACTTGTTTAATTATTAGTAATGAATATTTTGACATGTTATTTGAGTTAAATGCTTATGAATTTTGTATACATTTTCATATGTGCTTATTTGAAAAGTGTAGAACTGTGAAAAATTGTGAAAATGTGTATAAGTTTAATTTTGATTTAACATGTTATAGTGATTGTTTTAAGTTGTTATTTTGCTAACACTAATGCATATTTGGATGCACAATTTGTGTGTTTAATGTGTTTTACAGAGAACCGATACTGGAGGTTCAGGAGCATCATCATCTAGACGACCAGCACCAGCACAAGAACCATAGCCAGAAATGCAACACGAACAAGAACCACAACAGGAACAACAACAGCCTGATCAGCACATACCTTATTATGATTCAGTACAGTTTGTTGATGAATTCATAGTATTCCCAATGAGGCCGCCAGTAGAATTCCCAACGATTCCTGAGCACACTCTACATCCTAATCTGAGATTTGATAGAAGATGGAGAGATTACGAGACATATCAAAGGAACAAATTCAAATTGGTAACAAAAAATGTAGAGGTGCCAAGGGTAATTGATTGGGCCCCTTTGGAAACGGTCCATCTAGCTGACCGTGTTAGACAGCTTTTAGTTCAAAGGTATGGCAGTTCTTCTTTTACAGATTGGGAACGTCTTTTCACCATTCGTAGACCTGTATATAAGGAATGGTGTGTTGAGTTGATGAGTACTGTATCACTTGATACAAATATAGTTAGGATAGATGATAAAAGATTTCTTAGGTTTATCCTTGGTGGTAGGATGTACAGAATGTCCATGCTGGACATGGCCAGGGCCTTACAGATATATACTCCTGGTGAGTTGCTATTACCCGATTGTACAAACTTGATTCATTATGGTGAACGGGTAGATAGTAACTTTGACGCTGACGCCATTTGGAGGCGTATGTCACATTTTGATGTTTTTACACGAGCAGGAGGACACTCCTATACACATATTGACAGAGTCGAGCTTCGTATTATTCATAGATTTTTGGCTAACTCGATTACACAAAGAGGTCATAATAAAGAAAAAATTACCTTATATGATTTATTCTACCTAAAGTGTATTCGGGATCCTAGAAGCTTTGTCAATATCCCTTACTGTGTTGCTTTTTATTTATCTAAAATGGTAGAGGGAATGCAGGACGGGAGTATAATAGGAGGAGGTATTTTTGTTACTCTCATTGGAGAGTATTTAGGTGTTGATAGGAACCAAGGGGGTCCATTACAAATTTGTAGAGAACAGGTTGAGCCCTTAGGATTGAAAGTTTATGTGGGTGCTAAGGTATTGAAAAGTAGACGTAACCAGGCAGTACCCTATGAGGGATCTCATCCTCAGGTAGAGAGAGGCTCAGACGTGGAAATGGAGGAGGCGAAAGACATTAGGGATGTATTTCGAGATGCTATTCTTGACGTCCACGTTCGTATAGATGAGGAAGCAATGACGAACGCGGCAAGACATAGTATGTATGAGCAGTGGAACTCCGAGCGAGTATACGAGGATTATAGGCGACGCCAACACGATAGCTGGTTAGTTCATCAGCACCAAATCATGAGCCAGCTATCATATCAGGTACCAAATAACTATGTACCTACTCGACCTGCTCATTTTCCGCCACATAGCCCCGATATCCGACCACCCTTTAACCGGTATGACTATAACCAAGCCTATCAGAACACCTATAACCAACAATGGAACCCGCCCGATGAGATGAACTGGAACCCCTATCCAGACTGATTTAGTTCCATTTGGTTATTTTTATGATTATTATGTTTTTATCTTTTGACTTTTTCATGTTTAAACTTATGTTATTGGATAAATTTGTGTAATTTTTATTATTTTATTATTATTGTGTACTAATATTTCATATTTAGAATTTGAAAGTGGGATATTAAGTCCCATTTCAAATTGCCATGCATGATTATACTTGTATGTATGTATATTGTCGATTGTTCAAAACAGGGTAAAACAGCGCATTTTCAAAGACTGGCATTAAGTTCAGCAAAAGCTACTAATTTTGACGACAAGATGACAAATAAATGTGATGTAACAACAGACGAAATGAACAAATGCTATGCACCATTTATCATTCAGCAAACAAACGCCAATATATTTGGAAACTTTGGTAAAATTTAATCATTTCTACGCTAATCACCCTCAATAATTTAAATTGTACTGATTTCTTGCAAATGAGGGCATTGCAAGATCTTAAGTGTGGGAAGGGGTTAAATTCTTTCGGATTTTTAAAATTTTTATCTTTATACACTTGGTTACCATTAAAAATACTAGTAACGTAGTAGTTGTATTAGAATCTAGTGCTCTCTGATAATAAAGAACAGCCCTAGTCTTATATACTGACTACCCAATTCTAGTAAAATTTTTCAAAATTTTCAATTAAATGAACTTAAAATCATGTTTATACATATTTATGAACGATAAAACTAGGTTTTAACACCGAAATTATTGTTACCTCGGAAAGGACATAAATTTAGAAACAAACCAAAATGTTGAAATTCATTTAAAATAGAATAGAGGACGATAAAGAGGAAAATAAAAGCCAAGTGTGGGAAAATTTACCAAGTTATCTTAAACATATGTCACATATATCTGTAACAAATAACTGAAAATACTTTTGCTTTGGACTAAACTAAACCATTTTACCCGATGAAAGAAAAGAAGAGATGGATCTACACGATGAATCAATTCCATCATTAAAAGGAAGTAAAGTCTTCCGAAAAAGACACGCGCTTCTTGATTTAGGTCAAGAAGTTGTCGTCCAGACCAGCTGTAGGTTGACGAAAAATCTAGAAAAGTCATCACTAAAATCAGCAGGAAATCCACGGACCTCAGCATTAAACAGGGTCGCCAAGTGGTCAGATTTATCCTAACCATGAGAAGGATTTATCTCGTACAATGGGGGGGCACCATGCAAATTAGCTGGATAAGACTAATGAATCAGATCCCCAGAAAAGATAATCTCCTTAAAGATTAAAAATCAGCTTTTAAGACTGATATTACTCAATCCTAGAGATTGACCTTAAAGATTGAGAATTACAAACTCATGGAATTCGATGATATCTAAACTCGAGCTTGAACGAGAAAATATTTTGATCAAATTAAAACCGATTTGTTTTCTGAAAACCCATTTTCGATGCGTTCATTACCATTGAACGTAAAATCCTAGGAATTCACCTGGAATTCATTAGGTCACCTGAACCAAATCGGGTGTCAACCGTAAGAACGGTGGTTGCATAGTGGTCAAAGACAGGACCTTGTGCCAGACCGAAAAATCATAAGGGTGAGCTTTACTATTGCTCCTACCAAGGATAGTAATTGCATCCGACACATTATAGACCATAATTAAAAGCATGTCAGGGGACATTGCCTTAACAGTTGCTTGTTCAACGTTTTCCTTTACAACCGGACGGTAGTTTATCGAAAGGTAATATACGGGACAAGTAAACTGGATGTGTTGCTTTCCAAATACAAGGTTAGCAAGTGGGTGACACAAAACCGCAAGTTTTGAGCTAAAATTTTCAAATCTGAAACCCACCAAACCCACAAAAATATTTTACAAACACCGGTAAAGGGTTATTCCGAAAAACTTATCTAGGGTAAAAGCTAGATTGAATTTTCAAAAGATCAAATATTTTCATAAAGATCCAATTTCCTTAAGGATCTACATTTTCATAGTCATGTGGGACTGTAAACCGCCTTTCAAATGTGCACTTTGCTTTGGAAACCGAAAGTAAATCGGCTATTTGATTGCAAGTGTCGTTGACCTAAACCCGAGGCAACTGTGGATGACACACCCACCTTTAACCATGGTTCTATCATTACTATCATTGTTTATACCGCCGTATAGAAATCACTGATGTATAAAGTGTGAAGAATAAAGAAGTGATTCTAGTATTTCAAGACGATATTGCTTGAGGACAAGCAATGCTCAAGTGTGGGAATATTTGATAATGCTAAAAACGAACATATATTTCATAGCATTATTCCTCAAGAAAGACAAGCTTTTAGTTGCAATTGTTCTATTTACAAGTGATATTCGTTTAAATAATAAAAGGTGAAGACAAAAGACAGATTCGACGAATTGAAGACGCAAACGACCAAAAAGCTCAAAAGTACAAAATACAATCAAAGAGGTTCCAATTATTGATAAGAAACGTCTCGAAATTACAAGAGTACAAGATTCAAAACGCAAAGTACAAGATATTAAATTGTACGCAAAGACGTTCGAAAATCCGGAACCGGGACCGGAGTCAACTCTCAACGCTCGACGCAACGGACTAAAAATTACAAGTCAACTATGCACATAAATATAATATAATATTTAAATAATTCTTATAATTATTTAATATATTATATTATTTATAAAACCGTCGGCAGAAGAAAACAACCAAAAATGAGCCTCCCCAGCTGGTCATGCGATCGCATGGCCTGGAAGGCATAAATCCATGCGATCGCATGAGCCCCAGTTCCAGCCCACATGCCTATAAAAATCGAGCTTTGGTGAACCAAAATATCAATCTATCTTTCTCTTCTCTCCATATATACGTAAAATATATATTTATAATTTATATTTTAATTTTAATTTTAATTATAATTCTAATAATAAGGGTATGTTAGCGAATATTGTAAGGGTGTAAGTCGAAATTCTGTCCGTGTAACGCTACGCTATTTTTAATCATTGTAAGTTATGTTCAAGCTTTTTACATTAATGTCTCGTAGCTAAGTTATTATTATGCTTATTTAATCCGAAGTAATCATGATGTTGGGCTAATCACTAAAATTGGGTAATTGGGCTTTGTACCATAATTGGGGTTTGGACAAAAGAACGACACTTGTGAAAATTAGACTATGGGCTATTAATGGGCTTTATATTTGTTTAACTAAATGATAGTTTGTTAATGTTAATATAAAGATTTACAATTGGGCATTCCTATAAATTACTATATACACTCGATCGGACACGATGGGCGGGGTATTTATATGTACGAATAATCGTTCATTTAACCGGACACGGGAATGGATTAATAGCCACTAGAATAATTAAAACAGGGGTGAAATTATGTACAAGGACACTTGGTATAATTGATAACAAAATATTAAAACCTTGGGTTACACTCAGTCAACATCCTGGTGTAATTATTAAACAAAGTATTAAAATCTTGTTACAGTTTAAGTCCCCAATTAGTTGGAATATTTAACTTCGGGTATAAGGATAATTTGACGAGGACACTCGCACTTTATATTTATGACTGATGGACTGTTATGGACAAAAACCAGACGGACATATTAAATAATCCAGGACAAAGGACAATTAACCCATGGGCATAAAACTAAAATCAACACGTCAAACATCATGATTACGGAAGTTTAAATAAGCATAATTCTTTTATTTCATAATTAATTTCCTTTATTTTATATTTAATTGCACTTCTAATTATCGCATTTTTATTGTTATTGTATTGCACTTTTATTATTCGCAATTTCATTATCGTTATTTACTTTATGCTTTAATTTAAGTCTTGTATTTATTTTTAATATTTTACATTTGGTTTTAACTGCGACTAAAGTTTTAAAATCGACAAACCGGTCATTAAACGGTAAAAAACCCCCCCTTTATAATAATAATATTACTTATATATATATATATTTGTATTTTTATAAAAGTAAACTAATATAGCGTTAAGCTTTGTTTAAAGATTTCCCTGTGGAACGAACCGGACTTACTAAAAACTACACTACTTTACGATTAGGTACACTGCCTATAAGTGTTGTAGCAAGGTTTAAGTATATCCATTCTCTAAATAAATAAATATCTTGTGTAAAATTGTATCATATTAATTAGTATTTTCGGCTAAAATTTAATAACTATTTTGTACACACCTCTACGAACATCAACGGCCTGCAGCAAGAAAAGAGGGAGGGAGGCAATTGTCTACTAGTTCGTCATGTGTTAAAGCTTAAAAGGTGGTTACAAGAGGTGCATGCATGGGGATTGTGTTGTAACTAGATTCCTCATGTATAAAACTAGCTAGTTGTAACTAAATGTGATACTTACATGGAAGAGTGGGCTAGTTAGTCCATTTAAAATGTAGGGTGGGCTAGTTAAGTCCATTAAAGTGAGTGGGGTGGGCTTCTAAGTCCATGTATAATTAAAAGCCCAAGTATGCATGTAATTAACAAGTTAATCCAATTAAAACCCAAGTAATTAACTAATAACCATAGTTAATCAAAATGATTAATAAAACTTAATCATGAATGTAAATAATACTTGAAAATATTATTCGTGCAAGTTTCGTGTGTCACAAAGACGTTTCGGGCAATTAAAGTCAAGTACGGGCAATCATGGTAATGAGTAAATGTAATAACATACATTCAATAAATCACAAGTATTAATAATAATAATTATAAATAAATAAACATTGGAAAATCCAGGGTCGTTACATTTCCCACCTGTTAAAGAAAATTTTGTCCCGAAATTTAAGCTGAGGTAGATGGAGAAGTCGGGAAAAGGTGAGGATACTTCCGCATCATTTGATCCTCTCGTTCCCAAGTAAACTCAGGTCCTCGTTTGGCATTCCATCGCACTCGGACGATCGGAATCTTGTTGCGTTTCAAAGTTTTGATCTCACGATCCATAATTTAAACTAGTTCTTCCACAAAGTGGAGTTTGTCGTCAATCGTAAGTTCCTCCAGTGGTATGATAAGTTCGGGTGCAGCAAGACATTTCTTCAAGTTTGACACGTGGAAGGTAGGATGAACTGAGCTCAATTGTGCTGTAGATCCAAACGGTAAGAAACAGATCCAACACGTTCCAAGATTTCAAAAAGACCAATGTATCATGGGTTTAACTTTCCACGTTTTCCCAAACGGATCACACCTTTCCAAGGTGCAACCTTTAACATTACATGGTCGCCCACGTTGAATTCAAAGCCTTTACGTTTAAGATTGGCATAACTCTTTTGACGATCGCGGGCAGTCTTAAGTCTAGCTTGAATCTGAGCAATCTTCTCCGTGGTTTCATGGACTACCTCGGGTCCGGTGATTTGCTTTTCGCCTACTTCGGCCCAACAAATAGGAGATCGGAACTTGCGGCAATACAACGCTTCAAAAGGTGCAGCATTAATGCTCGAGTGATAACTGTTGTTGTACGAGAATTAGGCTAACAGCAAATGCCTTTCCCAAGCCTTTCCAAAATCAATGACACATGTACGCAACATGTCCTCCAAGGTCTGAATGGTTCGTTCACTTTGCCCGTCGGTCTGTGGGTGATAAGCAGTACTCATGTCGAGACGGGTTCCCATGGCTTCTTGCAAAGAACGCCAAAATCTAGAAGCAAAATGGGGATCGTGATTGGAGATGATCGATAAAGGTACACCATGACGAGATACAACCTCCTTGATGTATAGTTGAGCAAGTCTCTCCATTGTATCCGTTTCCTTCATCGCTAGAAAGTGTGCAGATTTGGTAAGGCGGTCAACAACCCATATGGTATCGTATCCGCCCACCGTCTTTGGTAGCTTGGTGATGAAATCCATCGTTATCCTTTCCCACTTCCATTGTGGGATTTCCGGTTGTTGAAGTAAACCAGAATTTCTCTGATGCTCGGCTTTAACCTTCGAGCAAGTCAAACACTTACCAACATAAGTCGCAACGTCTTTCTTAAGATTCGGCCACCAATACTATTCTTTAAGATCGTGGTACATTTTTCCTGCTCTGGGATGAATCGAATATCTCGATTTATGTGCTTCATCAAGTATAAGGTTCCGTAGATCTCCATAAAGAGGTACCCAAATTCTTCCGGCATAACATCAGAGTCCAGACTCCCTAACCTCGAGTCGAGAGACAAGTATGTTCAAATGTTCATGAGTTATATTCTCCTTCATGAGAGCCTCATCTTGGGCTACTCTGATCTGGCTGTTGAGGTTCGAATGAATGGTGATGTTCAGAGCCCTAACACGAAGAGGTGCCGTCCTCTCCTTTCGGCTTAAAGCGTCAGCTACAACATTGGCCTTTCCAGGATGATAGCGAAGTTAACAATCATAGTCGTTTAGCGTCTCGATCCATCGACGCTGTCTCATATTCAGTTGCTTCTGATCAAAGATGTGCTGGAGGCTCTTGTGATCGGTGAAGATAGTGCTCTTAGTTCCATAAAGATAGTGTCTCCACAATTTGAGCGCAAAGACAACGGCTCCAAGTTCGAGATCGTGTGTAGTGTAGTTCCGCTTGTGAATCTTCAATTGGCGGGAGGCATAGGCAATAACTTTTGATCGTTGCATCAGTACACAACCAAAACCACTCTTCGATGCATCACAATAAACAACAAAGTCGTCACTTCCCTCAGGAAGTGATAGGATAGGTGCGGTGGTTAACTTCTTCTTCAAAGTTTGAAATGCTGATTCGTGTGCGGGTTCCCAAATGAACTTCTTGCCCTTGTGAGTTAGCGCGGTCAAAGGACGCGCAATTAGAGAGAAACCTTCGATAAACCTTCGGTAATAACCGGCGAGACCTAGGAATTGGCGAATATGCGTCGGAGTAGTGGGGGTCTCCCACTTGCTGATAGCTTCAATCTTGGCGGGATCAACTTTGATACCCTGGTCGCACACAACATGCCCCAGAAATTGGACTTCCTTCAACCAAAATTCACACTTGGAGAATTTGACGTAAAGTTGTTCTTGTCTCAGGAGTTCAAGTACTAGTCGGAGGTGTTGCTCATGCTCTTCTTCGCTCTTAGAGTAGATGGGGATATCATCTATGAAGACAATAACAAACTTATCCAAGTACGGCTTGCATACACGATTCATGAGATCCATGAACACGGCAGGTGCATTTGTCAAACCGAATGGCATCACGAGAAACTCATAATGACCATAACGGGTTCTGAATGCAGTTTTCATCACGTCACTTTCCTTCACCCTCAACTGGTGATAACCGGATCGCAAATCGATCTTTGAGTAAACGCTCGATCCTTGTAGTTGATCAAAAAGATCATCAATTCGTGGAAGAGGATATCGATTCTTGATTGTCAATTTGTTGAGTTCACGGTAGTCGATACACATACGGAAGGATCCATCCTTCTTCTTCACAAATAAAACAGGTGCGCCCCAAGGCGAGAAGCTTGGTTGGATAAATCCTCGATCAAGTAGTTCTTGTAGTTGGCTTTGTAATTCTTGCATCTCGGAAGGTGCGAGTCTATAAGGTGCGCGAGCTACAGGTGCTGCTCCTGGTACTAAATCGATCTGAAACTCTACGGCTCTCGGCAGCGGTAATCCAGGCAATTCTTCAGGGAAGACATCGGAAAATTCGTTCACAATTCGAACGTCGTTCACGCTCTTCACCTCAGTTTCTACTGTTTTCACATGCGCTAGGACAGCAAAATGTCCCTTCTTCATGATCTTTTGCGCTTTCACGCAACTAATGAGGTTCAACTTCGAGGTACATCTCTCTCCGTAGATGATCAGTGGCTCACCGTCTCCTTGTGGTATATGAAGAGCTTTATCTCCACATATAATATCGGCCCTTACCTTGCTCAACCAATCCATATCGACGATCACGTCAAAACTTCTCAATTTGATGGGTATCAAATCAATTTCGAAATCTGCACCAGCTATGTTGATAATAGCTCCTCGACTAATATGGTCAACTTTCTCAAGTTTTCCATTGGCGACCTCGACAAGCATACTCTCTTTTAACTGGACTAACGACCAATTAATCTTATCGCAAAAATGTCTACATACATAACTTCTATCCGTACCAGTATCAAACAAGACAGAAGCTAAAAGATTGTTGATAGTGAATATACCTGTCACCAAGTCGGGGTTTTCTCGGGCGTCCCTTGCATTAACGTTGAAAGCTCTACCACGGGGTGGTCCGCTGTCTTTTCGCTTGTTTGGGCATGCATATCTGAAATGGCCCGTCTGTCCGCATTCGTAGCACTTTTTCGGTCCATTGGTGTTCGGCCTTGCATTCAAAGTGGTGACCTTGCAATCCTTGCCAACATGCCCAGACCGTTGGCACTTCTCACAGACAACATTGCAATACCCAGTGTGGTGTTTGTAACACCTCTTGCATTGTGGTAAGGTTCCCTTGTAGTTCAGGTTCGTGTTGGTGTTCGGATTGGGGTTTCCACCGTTGTTGTTTCCCCTTAAACCCTCATGTAGTTTCACCGGGTTCTGTTCATAGGTCTGTCCCCTGTTGTTATCCCATTTGCGCTTCTCACTAGTACCCGCTTCAGACTTAGTTTTCTCCGGTTCAACGATGGTTATTTGATTCATTAAAGTATGCGCCATACGCATCGCTTCGGGAACATTCGGTGGCTTGGACGAGGTGACATTTCCCTTGATGCTCTTAGTAAGTCCCCAGAAGTACCTTTCCATACGCTTGAATTCTGAGGTGACCATTGTCGGACACATCAGGGCTAACTCCAAAAATCTCCTGTTGTAACCATCAAGGTCGTTCCCAACGGCCTTTAACTGCATGAATTCCATTTCCATCTTTTGTATCTCGGTTCTCGGACAATACTCCTCAATCATGGTACACTTAAATTCTTCCCATGGCGTAGCATACGCCTCATCAATGCCTTGTGCCTGTGCCATTGTGTTCCACCACTTGAGCGTGCCGTCAGACAGCGTGCAAGAAGCAAATTTGGTTTTGCTATCCTCCGAACAGTTACTAACTCGGAATACTGATTCTAGCTTTTCGAACCATCTAGTGAGACCAACCGGTCCCTCAGTTCCGCTGAAGTTATGTGGTTTACAGCTCTGGAATTCCTTGTAAGTACACCCATTTCGAACGGGTTGAATAACAGTGGTGGTGGCGGTGGCGGTGGAGCTTGGGGTTGCATTTCCGCAATGGCTGCGACTACCCTTTCGGCAATCATCTCTTCGATCTGAGCAGTGGTAGGTGTCGATGTTGATCGTCCATTGGCCATGATGTTCTAAACAAAATTTTTGACTCAAGTCAAAATCCAGTATTCAAATAGTAATAATACAGTATATAGTAACCAACATGGAATTAAAACATCACATGTTATTAAACAACGCATCTAGGTACAAATACCACAGAATCATCGTACAGTAATGTAAATAGAACATCGTGCAATAATTAAATAATGCAAAGTTCCATTCATTAATAATAATAAGTTTCATACATCTGAATAAGTCCGTACAATACATAAGTGAAACACAAAACTACAACTAGATTACATAATGAAATCTAAATACAAAAGCCCTACGGTGAACGTGGGTGAAGGATGTCCATAACATGGGCCATCTGGTCCTCTAGCTCAGCAACTCGAGCTCGGAGGATCTCTACCTCCCTTGTCAATTCCTCTACAGTGGGAGATGGTGGGGCAGGCGGTGATGGCGGTGCAGGTGGTGCGGGTGGTGCAGAGGGTCCAGCTCCAGACATAGAGGCTGCAAGGCGGTAAGGCTTACGGATGAAGGGATCCGCAGGGTACGGCACAAGCCGCTTACGGGCGGTAACCTTACGACGCCGACCAAACGCGTCAGTGAAGGCTCGTCCTCCGTTGATCCCCGGAATGATGGTACCGTCGAAGCGATACCGCTTCTTTGGCGGGGTGGAGGGTGGCTGAACAGGTGCATCGGGGTCCTCCTCGTTGGAGTCATCATCACTAGAGCCGTCTGTAGATGAATCATCGGATGAAGAATCATCTGAATCATGCGGTGGTGGCTGCACTGGTGGCTGAACTGGCTCTCCTCGAGCGGCCATTATCTATCTATAAATAGCGGGTTCGATCGAAATGAGACGTCCATCAGGGGCGCGTCGGCACCAATGGCGATACCGGTTACGGAATGGACCTTCCCCGAACTCTGCGGGAATCACAATCTCACCGGAGCGGGGCTGTGATCCTGAGGGTCTGGGGGCAGATGGAGCTGGAATCTCCGAAGGGTCCTGGGCTCCGCTAGAAGTAACCACTGGGGCAGGCGCGTGGCTGCTAGCTCCGGAAGATGAAGCGCCGGGGTCACTAGTAGGCAACGGGATCGGTGTGTCGGCAGCAGCAGTAGGTGGGGTGGCTGACGAGTCTGAACTGCCCAAAATGATAGCAGGTGGAGTATCCAACATCTGAACAAGGAAACATAAATTTTTCCATGTCAGTAAGTCATAAAGCAAGCACGTATTAGGCCAACAGTTTAAATCATGTATAATAGTAAGTAGCATGGCAATAATGACAAGTATCATGCAATTTAAAGCAGATAATAGCATGCAGTAGTGAAATCATGTAATAGCATACGGTATATAGCAGTAACAGTGAGCAGCAGCATGCAGTAAGTTCAGCAGAAACACGTAAACAAGCAAGTTGTAGATTGGTCCTATTAGTGAATCCTACTCGGGTCGGTCTTAGACTCACTAATGCAACCTAATTCCCTAAAACAAATGCTCTGATACCAAATGTGATGCCCCGTACAAAACCATCATGTACGAATCATCAACAACAGGATCATTACAAGGTTAAGTACTATATGCTGTAATAAAAGAAGTTGCATTCACGATAAAAAGATGACGTCATAACCGACGTCAATTGTTTTACACCAACAGTATACTTCTACGAATAGCAAGCATGAATAAATGTATGTGACCCTTAGGTCATTACAAAACATAGTTTCAAATGTATTAAAGTTTGAACGCAAGATAAACAGTTCATGCGGTGATAACACTAGAGCAGCGGGTGTATACGGCAAGACTAGCACGACAGCGGAAGCAAATAACCTTAAGCACCTGAGAAAAACATGCTTAAAAACGTCAACACAAAGGTTGGTGAGCTATAGTTTAAGTATAACAGTATGTAAGGTAGGCCACGAGATTTCAGTGCTACAAAGAGCGTTTTAAAATAGTATGATAAAGTATATGTTAACCGTGGGCACTTGGTAACTAACTTAACGTTTATACCCCCTGAAAGTACTCTTGGCAAGTGCGTATGTTTACGAAGTATTAAACACTCATTAAATGCTAGCGCTACTAGCCCGAGTGGGGATGTCAAACCCTATGGATCCATATCTAAGATTCGCGTTCACCGGTTCAAAAACCAATGACTAAACGTCACCGAGATAAAGGGAATGTTTATGCCGTTGTATAACCCACACATATAAAGTTTAAGTACTTGTGCCTAGTATGTAAAATGTAAAATGCGCATGTATTCTCAGTTCCCAAAATAGTTAAAGTAAAAAGGGAATGCTATAACTCACAATGATAAAGTAGCGGTAAAGTATGACTCGAGAAATAAGCAAGTGTGTAGGTCCGGGAAGTCCTCAACCTAATTCAATTAGTACTAAGTCAGTAAATCATCCGAATAGGTTTAAAAGTATATAAATAAGGTCTTAAGGGTCATCATCATTCATCATTAAACAAAAGGTGTAAAGTAAGTTTCGTTTATGAAAGTAGTTTAAAACAAAGGCTGACTTTGGTCAGTCACCACGGCCCCAATACCTACTGAAATAAGGTGAGACCAGTGGCCATGGCTCCGTCTATGAGTCCTTTAAGTGTGATAAAAATTACAGAATCAAACTCGTCTTCGTTTGACCGTGGCGACGGTCTAAGTGCGAGTAGGTCAGAATTTTCAGCACAACGTTAAATGGACATAGTGACGATCGGAGGACCATAAATCCTAAACCGAAACTCGGATTAAGACGAGTCCTATATGAAAAGTTATCTAATCGAACAGATATATCTGAAAATCATAATTACAGTAGCCCAAATCGTACAGGCCAGACACAGAAACAGTAAAACAGTAGGGTCAGTAGGTTCCGGTGGTTCTTGCTGCTCGATGCTTATCATGGTTCTCATCCTTGATGCATATAGCTTCAAGTGTACTACTCATTGATGTGTTTGCATCCTTTTCACCAAGGTTTGACCATCATAACCCAAGTGTAAGTCTAAGACATGAAGCACAACTCACTTAAGTGTTGCAAGTGTTTTGATGAACCAAAGTTACATCAAGGTCTTAGATTCAACACATACATGAAATGTAAAAGTAATGTAGAACTTCAAACTTGAAAATAAACTAACTAATCAAGATCTTAAGATGTAGAACATAGTTCTTAGTTTAATCTTGAAGATCCAAGACTCAAAAGTCTAGATCTAACATAAGTGTACGAAGTTATAATTAAAGAAAGCTTACTTACATGTTCTTGAACTTTTAAAGTTAACTTTAGTTCAAGATTAATGAGATCAAAGTTAACTAGTAACATTTGACCAATATCAACCAACAAAAATGAATTTAAAGTGCATAATATGAAGTAATAAACTAAGTAAACAAGTTAATAAGTTCATGGGTTTCATACTTTAAAGATTCAAGCCTAAGTCTTGATCTTTAGAAAGTAAACTTTAAAGTTTACTTCATGAACTTCAAGTATGATTTACAACCATGAACTTACAATCTTTGAAACAACATATGTAGAACATAAACTAGTAAGTTTAGTTCTTGTGTGTTCTTGTAATTACAAGATAAAATAAAGAATGAAACTAAAGAGTTTGATTCTTGTAACTAGTAAAGAAAATAATAACAACAAAGTTCATGTAACTAAGTAACAACAACAACTAACAAGTATCAAGTAATTATACAACATCAAAGAACAAAGATGATGATGATATTGTAGCTAAAGGCTACGGTTTAAGCAAGAAAAGAAGGGAAAGAAAAGCTCAAGTTGCTTACAAGAATGTAGAGAAATGCTTGATAGAAAAGAGAGAAAAATGAAAGCAAGTTGAAGTGTGTGTTTTGAATGAGAGAAGTATGAATGAAGTAGTGAAAAAAAGAAAAGAAACAAAACCCTCTTGTGCACCATCTAGGCCACGGCCTGCAGTAAGAAAAGAGGGAGGGAGGCAATTGTTTACTAGTTCGTCATGTGTTAAAGCTTAAAAGGTGGTTACAAGAGGTGCATGCATGGGGATTGTGTTGTAACTAGATTCCTCATGTATAAAACTAGCTAGTTGTAACTAAATGTGATACTTACATGGAAGAGTGGGCTAGTTAGTCCATTTAAAATGTAGGGTGGGCTAGTTAAGTCCATTAAAGTGAGTGGGGTGGGCTTCTAAGCCCATGTATAATTAAAAGCCCAAGTATGCATGTAATTAACAAGTTAATCCAATTAAAACCCAAGTAATTAACTAATAACCATAGTTAATCAAAATGATTAATAAAAATTAATCATGAATGTAAATAATACTTGAAAATATTATTCGTGCAAGTTTCGTGTGTCACAAAGACGTTTCGGGCAATTAAAGTCAAGTACGGGCAATCATGGTAATGAGTAAATGTAATAACATACATTCAATAAATCACAAGTATTAATAATAATAATAATTATTAATAAATAAACGTTGGAAAATCCAGGGTAGTTACAAATACACTTTCTCTCACTAGAGCTTTCAAGGCCTTCTCACCTCCGAGCGGGAAATTAAGTACCCGGAGGCGAACGCTGAAGATTGTAATAGGAGCGGTCTAGAGGATGTCAGCACTTGTAAAGGTCCAGATCTCGTCTGTAAATGGTGAACGCTTTCCTTAATTTAATAAAGTTATTATCTTGAGTTGCTTTCATTTTGCATGATTATCTATCTGTTACAATTGTTTATTACATGTTGAATATTTTATCTAAGACTTATCATACTGTTATGCTGAAACATTGACGGTTTAGAAGTTTAATTTATGGATCACCCTTTCTGCTTATTCACGTGGCTATAACCTAGTATTAGGACCTGATCAACCCTAGGATACAAGGTAAGTAGTTATGTGTGCTTAACGTCAAAATAGGGATACAATACCTACGTACGAATAACCACTTATTCGTCATAGAAGAGCTGCCCATTTAGGTTGTGATTAGAGTTAGCAACAGAGAGATCAGTGAACACTAGCTTACTCAAAAGCATGATTCGCGTCAGAAGCAATGTTCTTGAGATGTTGTAAGATGATCCGGGGTTGAATAAGTGATCGTAAAAGGAGAGACTTCTATCCCAATTAGCAGTACCTTAGAATATCTAAGATCGCACATCTGTTAATGTTAAGGCGTAGCATAGTGATTAAGTGGTAGGATATTGCTTTAGTTAGACCAACTAGGATTAAGAAAAGCTGAGACTTTCCTTTATGGATATACCACTTTGTTCATGTACCTAGGATTCATTCCATAAGGTCGTTTAAACCTTTTAGGTTAACATTGGGAGTAGGGATATCCGTCTTAGCCAGAATCTTCAAAGCCTAAACTCTTAGTGACAAATCAGTTAGGTTCATAGCCCAGTTGATTAAGGTTTAGTGTTTATCCTAGGAAGTTAAACTCTCGCGATAATTCCCCTTCAGAAACCTATTCTTCATACCTATCTATCTTTACTTTATAGTCAAATTATCGTTTTATTTAGTTAGTCTTAATCTATGACCTCTTGTCACTAGGGTTAACTATATAGGCACTTTTGTCCCACATTACTGAGCAAACATACAAAAATACGAACCTGAGTTATATTTACCACTTACTTGTTAAAAGGAAGACAAGTAGGTGAGTCATAGCTAGGAACCTCAGCTAAATATAAATAATAAAACCATTACGCCCTTTTGGTAGCTAACTCTGACGCGTTGCGGCCTAACGACACCGCACAAATAAAACCGTCCGTTTTGGCCATATCATAAGGAGTGTAAGTTTTTGGCGCCGCTGTCGGGGACTTATTTTCTATCTGTTAAGGTAATCGTTGGTTCTGTTAAGATATCTGAGATTCTTGAGTGGTGTCTAAGAAAGACAATTATACACGGACTTGATTGTTGGATTTTCCGAACAGTCTCCAATTATATTGGAACCAAAAGGATCCTGCCTCTCCCTTGTCTGCTTGGCCACTTGTTTAAAAGATAAATTGACAAGAAACACATATGCTTAACAAGCAGGGAGTTTGTCGGTATATGATTTAAAGTCGCCATTACATTAAACCCTTTTCAAAATCATAAAAACAAAATATTAATTATGGTATTAATTTCTGTAGATTCCAGTTCAAACTTAACCGACTACGGAGAAAGTGCGAATGACGGCTGCTCTCCCACGACTTCGAAAACCGGCGAAGTTTTTCTTTATAAACCTAAAACGAATCTAAACCCTGGTGAATCTCATCAAGACTTAGTTCTTGATTCTTGTAGTCCAAGAAGCCGGATAATTTCATCTGACTTAGAGATTCCATTGCTTTTGGATAAGTTTTACTCAAATGAACCAGGATTCGACCCTCTCCACGATCCAAAAGGGAGGCTCAGTCTTAACGAACTCCTGATTATGGAAGATGAAATACGGGAAGAATATCCAACTATTTTCAACTATCCAGACTTGTTCGAATTCAATCCCAAAGAGATACGGCACCCTGATAAAACAAAAGCTCCGTTTATTGGAAATCTGTTAAATCCTAGTAGAAGTTTAGACGTCTATAGAGAATTCATTAGGCACCTCTATTCCTCAGACTTCCCATTTTCAACATTTCAAATCAATCTGTTAAAAGATCTGCGTTCTCAGACTCGTTCTCTTCACAAACTGTTAAAAGAATGTGGGGATGACCTTTTTGTCAAGTATCGGGATGCAGAAATTAATTTCAAATTCAATTTAGAGTCATTCGTCAGTTTTCTCCCTCACTTCACCAATAAGGAAATTTCTCCAATTCATATAAACCATTATGTCTCGGCAATGATCTCTGAATTAGAATTTTGGATTGAAAGCAAGAAACCTAACCTTATTTCAAAATATGGAAACCGAGATTTCTTCTACTTTGATCCAGCCTCATTTCTCATCAAAAGATTAATTGAAGCTTTTTCGGATTCTACCGAGGAAAGAATACATCAGAATTTCTTCACAAAAAGAAAGGAAATATATTCAGAACTCGTGCAAATCCTCACTATGTCAAAATTTCCATTTACAACTCCGCAAAGGAAGATCATTCGGGAAATATCTATAAATTTTAAATTTACTATCGGTGAACCTGACTGCACGGAAGATCTTTTATTTCAAGACACAGTGTCAAAATTTCTTTTCGAACTTAATTATAGAGATACTGGACCAAGGGATGGAATTTCAAATACTAAGAAAGTAAAAAAGCGCTTTGGTTAAACTTATGGACGATATCGGAGATTTATAGAAGCGCGAGTGCAAGATGTTAAGTGATTTCGAAATATTTTCAGTACACTCCGCTGATTTGCTCTGGATGGTCAAAGAAGCTTTAAACTTGTCTTTCTTTTCACGTCATTTCTGGAATTTAGTTGTGAAACCTGTGTAATTTGTATTTTTAATAAAATATCTTAAGTTTACTCCGTCTATTTGTCTTTTCTTTTCTTATTTTAGTTAGTAATATAAAAATAACCGGATTAAAATTCGAAGTAAAATTTTATTAAAAAAAAATTTAAAAATTGTGCAAATCGGGTCGAGGAAATAAGCCCGCGAGCCACACGGGCCCCTTTCTTTCTTCTTCTCTTTCCCTTTTCTTTTTTGTGCTCTTCTCCCTCCCTGTTTTCTTTCGACCGACGGCACACCACCACCATCCCACCCTCAAATCTTGACCAAAATCAACGATTCAAAGCTCGAATCTTGTTCTCTCTTGCCTTCTAAACTCGATTACATCATCAATTTGGTATAAAAGGTACTCTTTCTTGGTTAAAATTCGAATTCTCTTCAAGAGTCAAATTTTTGACTTTTTTGAAAAACTTTGTTTTTGACCCAATTTTGGATTCCTTTATGCTTAGATAGATAATGTGATTGCTTTATGTTAGTTTTTAGCTTGATTGAAGCATTTTGGATAATTTTTGGCTCTCGATTCGCTAGTTGAGGTTTTAGGGTAGAATTTGATGAAATTCTTAGAAATTTGATGTTTTGCTAGCTTAGTTAGGCTTAGTGATGTACTTGGAATGCTTAGAAACTGATTTTGGAACAAAGTAGGCTTATTTGCTTAAATTTGACATTTTGGTCAAACTACACGTAATTGAGATTAAGGTTTTTCCTATAGTTAAAACATTTATAAAACTTAGGATTGCCTTAAAACTAGTTAAAATGATGATATCATTGATTTGCTTGTGAAAATGTAGCTTATTCCTTGATTTTCCTTATTTTGTACGTTTTGAACAAAATGAATATTTTTCGGTCAAACGGCTTTAATCTTTGACTTAAAAATGTTACAGCTCAAGTTTGGTGATTAAAAATATTTAAGGTAATCAAAAATGATCATTAGAATCATTGTATGCTTAAAAATCATCATATTTGGTTCGAAATTTCTTATTACGACTAACTTGCTATAATTATTATTTTTAGCAATATTTATTGTAATCACGGGTACACTTTGAATTTTGCTTAAGAGTAAGTTTATAGTTCGTTTAAATGTTGTTTGTGGTAATTTTGGCTATATTTGACTATAACAGGATTTTTGGAAAATGCCATTTTTAAAGCCCCCATTTCGAAATTTTTTTCGAAAAATATATGCATTTTTGGATTCTAAGTCTTAATTTTTGAAACATAACCTATGTTACTTGATTTTTGCAGATGGCTAATCGTTTACCAAACGAGTATGAGTTGCCCCATTATCTCCGCGGGCAAGATAACCCGACAGATAATGAGCCGGTTATGAGAGTTTGGATCAACCGGCCAAATGGGGTAATAAGTATATCAATTGGACGATCTTGGAACAATGTGGATGGGCCAATGAGCTCAAGGGAATCTTGACCTTTCAAGCTGACGGTAGAACGCACCGGGCCTGGCAACAGTTGTTTGAGTTAAATGAGACGACATACAATGAGCCATATGCAGAATTTATGGCTACTTGAAGTTTTGATTTGGATGTTAATCAGGAATATTATAATGATCAAGAATGTATTCACTTCCGCCACCAAAACCACATGTTTAACCTGACTCTCGCACGATTTGCAAGGTACTTGAAGTTATATAAATCGTCGTAGCTTACCGGTTCAATATTCAAGAGGGGATTCACCACCTTAAATAACATAGATCACCAAGCTTTTTGGCGCGATTACACCACTGATAATGAGCCGTGGAAATCAAGTAAAAAGGCATCCAAATTTACCAATCCCGTACACCGAATCCTCCACCACCTCATCACTAAAACCCTCCAACCTAAAGCCCAACATGGCGACGCTGTTACGATTAGCGATATGCGCTTAATGCATGCCATGATACATAACCAAAATATGCAGGTAGCACATCTCCTGGCTCAGGCTTTCACTAATGAGAAGAATTCGGCAAGAACAGTTGTGCCGGTTTTGGGAGGCGTTATTACTAAACTTCTTCGTAGAATGCGTGTTTTGGGAAGCGTAGAACGGTTTAATTATAGGATCGGGGCCGTGTTAGAAGAAATAGGGTATAAAATACTGAGCAAATGGGATTACATCCGTGTTGAGGGTAAACAGTTGATCATTCAGGCGAATCCAGATATACCTGATTCTGAAGACCGGAAAGTGCCAGGGGTGAGAGTACAGGGTTTCAGACCGGATACGAGGATGAGAGACGGCAGGAGGCGGCTAGTTTCTCAGGAACCAAGGGATGGGGATGATCCCACAGCACATGGACGGCCCACTGACACCCGCCGACACTCATCAGTTGGGGAGGGTGATAGCCCACGGCATCCGCCATACCACTACCACATGGGGGACCTACCAGGGCATGAGAGTTGGTTCGCCCAGCATGCGATCCTTCAGAATTTGGATCACTTTGCACACTATGCAGGCAGACAGCTCCACGTCCCACCATACCCTCATGAGTACCCGGTACTAGTATCCCACAGGGACCGCAGAGACGAAGGTCCGAGCCATCAGTTTTCGGGACCTCCACCTCCACCTCAGCGTCAGTACACGCAGCATACGGTTATCTTGTTTCCACCTCCACCGCCACCTCCACAGGGCACAGGGGTTTAAGGATTTGTGGACAACCTGTTCAACACCTCCCATATGAACGTTAACATAAACACATCTACCGATGATCAAGAGTCGGTATGGGATCAGGATTTGCAGCAACGTACGACTGCGAGGATTGTACAGGGTATTGATGGTATGGACGTTAACCAGCAGTAGGGTAGGGGTAGAGATTTACAGGAAAGAATGGGTTGGCAGATAGGGCCTATGGTTTACACGAGCACATCATCACTTACTGGGTTAATTGCACGATCGGACGAAATATAGTTTAGAATATCCTCGTGCATGAACACAGCAGAATTGGCGAACCAATTCGCCACGGACGAGGAAATGACCAACGAGGGTCAGTCCAGATTGAGAAACCTGGCAAGGCCATGCATCAGCGTAATCTATTCCCCTCCGTACCCACCACCCCAGCCGTGACCATGTTTATTTTGGAACATTCGAATTATTACTTATGCTACACTATTTTATTTCTGTGCGCCCGGTTCTGGGCATAACTATCTTTATGTTTTAGTATGTATTGTTTTTAGAATAATAAATTGTATGAATAAAACGTCACAAAACAAACGACGATCGAGACCGTACGAGATGAAAGCACAACTTGGAGTAAGGACGCTTTGAACGAGGATGACGCCGGCACAAGAATTGAAGAATCCATGATTAGCGCGCCATCCGACTACACGTCTTGAAACCATAGGGGAGTACTACGTCTTCACCACCTTTTTTCAATAGAATATACGCAAACTACTATACCACTTTAAAACCTAAGTGTGGGATTGACAACCCCACCAACATAAACTTTTAATAACACAACGCCTCTTTTAAAATCTAAAGTGTGGGATACGTCGTATCCTTAACATTGAGGACAATGTTATTTTAAAGTGTGGGATAGCAAATGTTGCACATAACGATTCTTGTAAAATCCTCAAGTTTTTCAAATCGAATTATAAAACACTGAGGATGATAAAATTCTATAAATGATCAAAAAGTTTTTGCTACAAAATAGACAAAAAGGGTAAAACAAGGTTGGAAACTTTTTGCGAAAATCAAATCAATTTTCCAAAAGAGCATTGCATAACGAAAGGCGCAATTCGACCTGCTATAATTGTTGTGAGGCACCCCCAAATAAGGCTTTATAAGCACTCATTTTTAGTGCTTCACTATATTTCCGTTGAGCGCGCCGGTGTTAACATCTCGGAATCAGAACTTGCTCTTGATCTACATTTCGGAATCACACATTTTGACGAGGATGACTAAGTTAGAACCTCAGCTATTCGTGAAGACAAAAACAAACCCTGCTACACACCTTCATTTCCATTTTCACTCCACAAATATATTCACCTCTTCTTATCTGCTCTATCCGCTTCATATAAGAAATAAACCCCGATCAAATCATTTTTTTCGGGAAAACCCTCTAAAAAACCGCACTAGAAAAATGCGAGCATCCTAGCTAATCATCGAAGAAGACCGCTAACAAAAGGAGACCTCGAAGAGAAAAGCAAAAGATGATTTCAAAAAAAAAAAATAATAAAAAAAAAACTAGAGAAAAGTCTCTATGAATAAAGGTTCTGAGAAAGGGAGTAGAACCAGAAAAGATTCGAGAAAAGAAACTCCTAGCAGTCAAAAAGAAGGATGCTTTCCCAGAAATTCCGGACAAAAAGCTGAAAAGATCACAAAAATCGATCTTTCAAAAAAAAAAACTCCTATCTATCAAAACCCTTCGCACTCTAGAAACTTCCAAACCCCCATCTATTCACAATCCAAGCTGAGTCAATAACTGAAAATTCTCTCAAACAAGTGATGGAGATTTGAGTCTTGATCAAGCCTATGACGAAGAATGTAAGCATGACTGGCTAAGAGTAACTTCATTTCTTAGAACTATAGGACACTCTAAACACTTTAGTGAAATGAGTGACCCGAGTGAGATAGCCTCTGTTATGTAACCTCCTCTCATGCTTGCGGAAAAAGGATTCGAGAATAGCAAAAAGAATAAAAACTAAGTTTCCGCTCTTCCGTCTTGCGGAACAAAAACAACTTGATCACTACGAATTAAAGTCCTCGCTGTTTAAAGTTCGAAAGTTTGCTTGAGGACAAGCAAAGTCTAAGTGTGGGATATTTGATATCCGCTAAAAAGTCATGTTTTTTCCCCCGATATTGAGTCCCAAAAGCATAAAGTTCAAAACTTTGTCAGCAAAATAATCGCTTTTTCGGTTAAATTTGTAGATAAAGTAATTACGAAGATGATGCAAAAAGAATCAAGCGAAACAGAGCTAAAACGAAGATTCTAGAGCGAAAACGGTGAAAGACAAGAAATCAAGTTACGATCCAGTGAATCAAGGCTGACCAGGCACAAAAACGGGTTGCCATACGGCTTGCCAGTATGGGAAACGGCTTGCCAAATGGTCCAGCAAACGGCCTTGAGAAACGGTTTTCCTGCAAACGGCTTGCCAAATACGGCTTGCCAAACGGGTTGCCAAACGGCTTGCCAGCCGTTTGCAGACAATTTTCTAGTCTATTTTGTAATACCCCATCAGAATCCACTAACGACGTATTAATTCTGGTCCCAATGCTTGGCTTGACTTCTACATAACAGTAAAGTTCTACAGCGGAAGCAACTAATACCTGAGATAAAACATGCAAAACGGATCAACATAAAGTTGAGTGAATCTACAGGTTTATTAAATCATTTCGTAAGTTAGGCCACAAGATTTTCTTGGAAAACATCATAGGAAAAGTATACATTATCATGAGCACTAAGTTATAAAGCTTTAACCTCATGGCGCTACACCGATCAAGTGTACAAGTTTACCTTATCATGGCGCTACACTGATTAAGTGTACGTGTTAATCAAGCTATGAACTCATATGTATAGTTGTTTAAGGTACTTGTGCCTAATATGTAAAACATTTGTAAAAAGCATGCATCTCATCCCTGTAAAAATGTAGTAAGGATTGTAGACTCACCTTAGCAAAAACACTTGTAAATATCTTAGCAAAACGTACTGTAGTCGAACAATCACGACCGAACAATGTAACCTAGTCAAATAGGTCATATTAAGCATACACATATAGGTCATAATGTCAACCCATAGTGTACGCAAAGTCCTAGTGCTCAGATTGACTCAACAAGCAAGTAAAAGTCAACTAATCCAAGCAAGTTAACCAAAGTCAAAGTGGTCAACTAAAGTCAAACATCTCAGTAGGTCATGCAAACATGGTCAACAAGTCAAACCTAGGTCATATAACATGTTATAGCTCATAGTTTAGCAAATTACATTTTCCGCATCTTGTAGCATACTTTAGAATTTCGCACGTCGTAAAGAAATCCTACTATAGCTCATAGCACATAAATCACTAATTCATGACCAACTTCAGATCTTAACTACACTTAAAATCGATTCCAAAAAGTTCGGCCAAGGCCTCATACGATAATTAGAAGTCCAATATCAGAAAGGATCAAGTCTGAGTTCATTACGGAAATTTCTGCTCGCGCGTCAGTTTATAAACATTTTTCATAAAATATAGAAAATAGATTTTGACGAACAGCCAATTGGTGTCATCTCAAAGTTTTAGTGATAAAATAATCAGAAGCATTGCTTTAGCCAATTTATACAGTTTCGCAAAACATTACAGACTTATCAGTTTTTGACCAACAATCGGACGCATCACATAGATAAGCATATATCTCATGGCAATTCACGTTCTCGCAAGTTCGCATACAAATGAAACATGTCAAGGAACACCTAGACTAACATATTACAGAAGATCAAAGTCTTAATCCACTCTTAGTTCACTCTAGCAATTTTTATGTAACTTTAAAATCAGTTTCAGCTCACTTAACAATACGAATCTTCGTTTTAACATATCGGAAGCATTACGAAAGCGTTTAGCGTAAATCTTAAGTCTAACATGCATGATTTTTCACAAGGATTACAGTAGTATACTTTATATAAACTAAAACACAAAGCATGCAACTCAGAAAATTCGGATATCATGTGAAACCCTAACGAAACTTCGATTAATCATAACTTAAGCATCCGGTAACGAAATCATGAAAATCTGAAGTCCAAACTTATTAATTTTTTGAGATATATCCATCTAGATACATTATATGATCAGTACATAAACTAATTTGATCAGATCCATAGCAAACAAATTCGTGATTCATAGCAATGACAACAATCGAGCAATTTAACGACTAACGACAACTCCAATCGCATGTAATTGAGCACTAGACACCAATACACTATGTAATTGACATAAAAACTGATCTAATAAAATTAGGGTTAGTGTTTATACCTTAAAACACAAATCAATTGGTACTAGCATGTAGTGGACGATCAAAGGAAGCACTTTCGTGTTGAAGGTTCAAACAAACAAGCAATTTTTGATGGTGATTGATGTGGATGAAGATGTTGACATGTATGGGGGTTTGGGGAATGATTTGAGTCGTGGCTATGGGAGGGAGGAAGAAGGGTTTTTGTTTGACGATCGCTCCAAATCCATATGGACGAACACGTCATTCATCGATTTCATTGCGAGGTATTTGACTTCTATATGATACGTTTTGTAAACATTGCATTCTTTTGAAAAGGCACACTATAAATGAATATTTAAATCAAAGGTTTTCGACATCTGATGATTTATACATATAGACAATCACCGTAAATAATAGTTTACAATAGTACTTCCATTGACAATGCAGTCAAAATAAGATACATGGTGATGATTTGGTGAATGCAACGTTTCCTTGAAAAATATGCCATGTAAGACTCCATGCACATAGCTTGTCTAACATATAAACAAACAGCGAAAGACTTCTAGGGAACCTGAGAATAAACATGCTAACAAGTGTCAACACAAAGGTTGGTGAGTTCATAGTTTTAATGTTTTGCATAATCTGTACATAAAGGTGGATCACAAGATTTCAGTTGTTTCATCAAGAAACGTTTATCAAAATATTCTACGAAATTGAGCACCCTGGTAACTAAACTTAACGTATATATAATTTGTACCCTTTGTATAATCATCTTAATAATACACGCAAACCAACGTGTACGCTTCTCAAATAGCATACGTCCGTTAAAAGGCTAGTGCTCTAGCTCGGAAGGGGATATCAAGCCCTATGGATCCATATACAACTACTCGCGCCCACCAGTTCTTATAACTGGCAGTTACTAGTTACCAAAGATAAGGGATTTTCGGTTCAAACTCAGTGTAGAATTTAGTATGTACTTGTATCCATTGCGTTTAAAATAAAGTGCATGTATTCTCAGCCCAAAAATATAGATTGCAAAAGCAATTAAAAAAGGAGCATATGAAACTCACCTTAGCAGCATAAAGTCGTTCACCAAAATGTGACTGAAAGTCAGATTACCAAATAACCGTATATCTCAACCTAGAGAACATATGTTGGTCAATAAATGTCTATCAAGCTAGGTCAGGTCATAGTGTATCACAATTCTAATGCTCGAGATCGACATACAAAAGTTTATCAAAAGTCATTTCAAAAAGTCATTCTGACTTAATACTATAGTTGAATGATCATGGCAATCGAAACATTTTAACATTTCACATAGTTTCCCAATTCTTGTAAAATTAGTCTATAGTTTTTATAAGGCTTTAAAACATGAAAAAACAGTCAATTTTGACAATTGTTCAACAAAACGAGACGTGCCTTAAATAAGGATTCATTTACTCGGCTGGTAATATTTAAAAATCCATTTTATCAATCTCGAAACAAGTTGTTTAAATCTTAATTGCAGATTCAAAAGCAATTTCAATTAACGTTGATCATAATTCAGTTGCCCATATCTTTTAATTCGTTCATCGAAATTTCGCGATTTCTAAATGAAAAGTTATTGATTTTTCGCCAGCTTTCCAAAAACATGCATGTCATATACCTTTTATCAGTAATATATATATTAAATTCGTGATTCATCATAAACTGTTTAACTACAAAATTTAGCATACAAGCATGCATAAACATATATACTCGAGCACTAGACATGGATACACAATTAATATATAAAAAATAAAATATGAATGCTTACGTATCAATATTTAGATTCAATTTTGTAGGAAAGTATGTAGACGTAACAGAGATGATAAACACTAGATTTGATTCACAAATATACCCTTGAACATTACCCATAACCTCCTTGGCAATAACCCATAATTTTCTTAGCTCTATCCCGCTCAAAAACCCATTTTGAAGGTGACACGCTCATAACCTCATCGTAGTATT